>NC_059438.1:19930216-20090216 GCF_021028975.2 Sphaerodactylus townsendi
GTTACTAACTGGTGATTTTGCCACGTGATTTTTGCCTTAGTTACGCCCCTCCTCTCAGCAGTAGCGTGCAGAACTTGAAGCAGTCTAGCAGGAGGTGCACCGGCATGTGTGGCAGCCTGTGCCTGCGTGCATTCGTTTCCTGCCCAAGGACCGGCGCAGCAGCTGCATCCTTGCCACAGTCCCGCCCAGGAATGCCCCGCCCCCAGAATGGCCGGCCACGCCCCCATCATGCCCCGCCTAGCCCCATTGGCGCTACAGTTTGAATCCCACCACCATGGGAACCTGTTACTAAAATTTTTGGATCCCACCACTGAATGGTCCCCCTCAGAATGGCACTCAGGGGCACAGCAGAGTCTATCAATATATTCCCTGGTACCTATGCCTTTCTTCCCCAAATCATCTCCTCCCTAAAGCAAAGAGAAAATCCTGGATTTCCTCCACCTCACTGGAATGGGATGTGCTTCAGAAGGGCCTGTGAAGCATCATCCACCGCATGTCTTCACGGAGAAGCCATTCAGAAGCAGCTGCCTCCATCATAATATGATGCATGGCTTAGAACCTCCCAACATTTTGTGACTGAACCAAGCTCCTACAGAAGCCATCTTGTCATGGTGGCCAGATCAGCAGTGGCGTAGGAGGTTAAGAGCTCGTGTATCTAATCTGGAGGAACTGGGTTTGATTCCCAGCTCTGCCACCTGAGCTGTGGAGGCTTATCCGGGGAATTCAGATTAGCCTGTGCACTCCCACACACGCCAACTGGGTGACCTTGGGCTAGTCACAGCTTCTCGGAGCTCTCTCAGCCCCACCTACCTCACAGGGTGTTTGTTGTGAGGGGGGAAGGGCAAGGAGATTGTAAGCCCCTTTGAGTCTCCTGCAGGAGAGAAAGGGCGGATATAAATCCAAACTCCTCCTCCTCTTCTTCTTTACAGAACTCTCAGAGTCCCCACTGGCTCAGCCAGGGTGAGGACCCATGGGTTAGAGTACTGGATCATGATCCAAGAAGACTGGACTCAAATCCCCGCTCCGTCTCAAAGCTTGCTGGACAATCTTGGGCCAGTCATACACTCACTTTCAGCTTAACCTACTTCCCAGAGCAGCTGTGAGGATAAAAAATGAGAGGGAAGCTATCTGTGCTACCCCGAGGTCCTTGGAGAAAAGGTGAGATACAAAGCACAAAATGGAAGCAATAAGATGCTTGCAAATTACTTGTTGGCACATCCGCAAAAGAGAGTTCACCAGATGCTCACGATCGGCCCGGCCAGCTTCTCGAGGGTCTCACGCAGGCCCAACTCAGCAACACGTTTTCCGCCAACACTTTCACACTCTGAAGGAGATAAAGTACAAATACTGCACAAAATGATAAATCGTCGAAGGCACTGACATTTCCAAATGTCTAAATACCTAGATTTAAAGTCATGCAAAGCATGGGACCATGGAAATAGACCCAACTGCAAGGGCAATTTCCTTAGTTTCAACCAAGCGCGTTAACCCCTATGCCTCTTTTACATGGTCATAAGAAATGCAAAAATAGAAAGGGGAAAAAAACCACCCGAAATTGAATGCCAATATTCCAAACATCCTGACAAAAACCCAGAGTCAGCACAAAAGTGGGCAGGGAAACCCCCACGAGCAGTTGACAGCCCATCTGTTTCCCAGACTTGTGCTATATCTACCGATTAAAAATGAACCTAAGCAAAAAAAGAAAGTGGGTTTGCTCAGATTATACACCAGACTCCAATCAAAACGCAGACTTGCTAACTTGATATGGCCCAAGGTGTTCATATAGCATTACTATTACATTTTTTATGGTTTTGTGCAAAAGTTATTAACTTCTGTTCCTAGGTTTGGCTATACATAAATAACTCAATTTAGCTCTGCCAACTGCACCAACATAGGAGGGTGCCTCTCTTGGGCGAAGTGCTGAGTGAATTCTTTTCAACCCTGGAAGTTCCAGCCACTGCCCGGGTAACGCAAAACGGGAAGGACTCATCAATCACCACTAAAGAATCACGACATATTCGATTATCTAAACAGGAATCTCACATCCACCTCCAAATCAGAAAAGGTACAGATAGTTCTACTAATGGCAGCAAAATTCAAACGTGTGAAGGAAAATATCACGTTTGCCAAAGGACAGGGCCAAATGGTTGGAATAAATAAGATATACCAAAAGCTTTTGTGGAACAAAACCCAAGTTCCCAGGTTAGGATACCAGACCTGGAAAGCCCAGACTAGCTTGATCTCATCACATCTCAGAAGCGAAGCTGAGGGTCAACCGTGGCAAGAATTCGGATCAGAGACACCAAGGAAGTCCAGAGTCGTGATGCAGAGGCAGGCAATGGCAAAACCCATCTGAACAGCTCTTGCCTCGAACACCTCACCAGGGGTCACCATAAGTAAGATGTGACTTGACGGCAAAAGGTACTTGTAGAGTGAATGATAAGCATGATCGCCTACTGTTATCTGCTTATGAAGTTGCTAGTAAGGGCTCAGGAACAGGGGCAAGTAGAACAAGTTGGCATCCAAAGCTGGACCCTTCCTTACCACCTTCATTGTAACAAGGGTCATAGATCTGTCATCATAAGGTGAGTGAGTGTTTGCCATGTTTGTCTGTGCCATGAAGTTGCCTTCCTACTGAGTCAGGCTATTGTTCTATCAAGGTCAATCTTGTCCACTCTGACTGGCAGCTGTTCTCTATGGTCTCAGGTGGCAGTCTCTCCCATTACCAATTACCTGATCCTTTTCACTAAAGATGCCATTCGGACCAGGGACTTTCTGCAGGGCAAGGAAGGTAAGGTTGCTAGTTTTTATACAGGTCCCCTTCTTTAATCTCAGTTTGATCTGCAGCGATTATCAGGTGCTGTTATTTAGTGCCGTTTGCAAATACAGCCACGATAAACTTGGTCAAAATTAAGTTGCAGTCAAAAAGACCTTAATAAAGAATTTAACATAACACAACAAATGCCTCACTGGGCGTCAACTATTCAACTTAAGATAGCATGCAGAAAAACAACCTGGGAGTTATAAACTGTACTGAAGATGAATTGCAACTTTTGAGAACCTTGTGCAGGGTTCGGAGGAACACAAAACTTCAGTGTATATAATACTTAATTGGAGAACATTATCCCTGCAATGCACTTGTTACAATTAGAGATGAAACCTCTTGCAAATCGTAAAGCTACCAGGGGGTCTTTTTTTGCAGCAGCGGGGGGGGGGGGGTGGCAAGATGGGAACATGGCTGATGTTTCCCCCACATCCCCTACCACCACCACTGAAGCTCCCTCTTCCCCCTTTCTCTCCCCTTCCCCATTTCTCTTCTTCCCCTTCCTCTCTCTTCCTCCTGTTTCTCTCTTCCCCCGTTTCTTTCTCTTCCCCCTTTCCTCCTGTTCCTATCCCATTTCTCTCTCTTCCCCCTTTCTCTCAGGATGCAGGATACACTACTGAGTAGTAGAGTGAGAACAAGATCTTGAGGTACGAGTGGACAGTAAGTTAAACATGAGCAGTCCGTGTGATGCAATGGCAAACGGGGCTAATGCAATTTTGGGGTGTGTCAACAGAGGCATAACATCCAAATCGCAAGAGGTTGGGGGGAGTGTAGTTTGAGACTTTGCCCCAGGTGCCATTTTCTGTAAGCATGTCTCTCATGGTGATGTTACTTTCATTTTACAGTTGCCAACTCCAGGATGAGAAATTCCCGGAGATTTGGGGGTGAAGCCCGGGGAAGGCAGGGTTTGGGGAGGTGAGGGACTTTAGAGATGGTACCATGAGGTCTACCCTCCAAGGCAGCCATTTGCTTCAAAGAATTGATCTCTGTCATCTGGAGATCAGTTGTCATTTTGACGCCACAGCATCACATGGCAGCATTCCACTTCCTGTTTCCTGCAGCTGCTCACCTGAAGAGAGGAACTATTCCAGTGGAAATGGTTAAGTGGTATGGGCAGTCAAAGCTGTTCAGGGCATGAATAATGTTCCATGAACATCAAGACTAGCAACAAACAGTTCTTCAAGTACATCAAAAGCAGGAAGCCAGCTAGGGAAGCGGTAGGTCCGTTAGACGATGAAGGAACAAAAGGTGTGCTAAAAGGTGACAGGGAGATTGCAGAGAAGCTGAATGAATTCTTTGCATCTGTCTTCACCCAAGAGGAGGTGAGGAAAAATTCCTGCACCTGAACCAAGTTTTAGGAGGTGAACTGGTGAACCAGCGGCTAGTGGTAGACAAGGAAGAAGTTCTGGCAGCCATTGATAAACTAAATGCTACCAAATCCCCTGGCCCAGATTGGCCAGCATTCACCCAAGAGTTCTTAAAGAGCTCAAGCATGAAATTGCTGATGTTACACATTAATATGCAACTTATCCCCTGAAACTGTGGCTCCATCCCTGAAGACTGAAGATGGCCAATGTCACACCAATCTTTAAGAAAGGGTCTAGGGGACCCGGAAATTACAGGCCAGTCAGCTTGACATCTGTTCCTGGTAAATTAGTAGAATCTACTATTAAAGATAAAATTAAACATGTAGAAAAGCAAGACCCTGCTGGAGGAAGAGTCAGCATGGCTTTTGTAGAGGCAAAGTCCCGTCTTACAAACTTAATTAGAGTTCTTTGAGGGTGTAAAACAGACATGTGGATAAGGGGGAACCAGTGGACATTGTTCATCACTTCCAAAGGTTTTGACAAAGTTCCTCACCAGACCGTTGAGAAACTCAGCAATGAAGGAATAAGAGGGAAGTCCCTCCTATGGATTAAAACTGGGGTTGAGGAACAGGAAACAAAGGGTGGGTATAAATGGAAGTTCTCACTAATGGAGAGATGTCAGAGTGGTGTCCCTCAAGGATCCGGCTGGGACCAGTGCTCTTTAACCTATTCATAAATGACCTTGGAAGTAGGGTGGCAGTGTGGTGGCCAAGTTTGGTGATGATACCAAATTATGTAGGGTGGTAAGAACCACAAAGGATTTCATGGGTGAGCTCCAAGCTGACCTTGATAAAATTCAGGTGAGTGGGCTAAGAAATGGCAAATGCAGTTCAATGTAAATGTAAAGTGATGCACGAGGGGCAAAAAATCCAAACTTCACATACACACGCTTTGAAAGGGGTCAGTGCTATCAGTCACAGACCAGGGAAAGGGATTTAGCTGCTCTTTAGTTGATAGTCTCCATGGGGAATGTCAACTCAATGTAATGGCAGCGTGAAAAAAGGCAAACTCTATGCTGGGGATAATTAGGAAAAGGAATTGAGAATAAAACTGCAAAGATTGTCATGCCCTTATATAAATATTTGGTGCTGCACCACATCTCTGGAGTAATTGCAGGTTCTCAGTTCTGGCCGCTACATCTCAAAAAAGGGCTATTCAAGAGATGGTAAAGTGCAGAGAAGTGGCAAAACTGGAGACATTAGATGATGGAGCACCTTCCTGCAAGGAGGAGATGCAGCGCTTGGGACTCTTTTGTGCCTGGAGAGGAGACGCCTGAGGGGAGGCGGATTGAAGTTCATAAAATTATGCATGGGTAGAAATGCTGGACAGAGAGAAATTTTTCTCTTTCTCGGGCGAATACTAGAACCAGGGGCATTTCATTGAAATGCTGGGGAAGAATTAGGACTAATAAAAGCGAAAGTTCACTTCTTCAATGCAACGCAGGATTGGTGTTTTGGAATATGCTCGCCACAGGAGGTGGTGATGCAGCCACCAACCTGGATAGCTTTAAAAAAGGCTTGACAGACGCATGGAGGAGAGAAGTCAAATCTATGGCTACCAATCTTGATCCCTCCCTTTGGATCTCAGATTACATCAATGCCCTAGCAGACCAGGGTGTGCTCAGTGAGCAGCAGCAGCAGAAGGCCATTGCTTCAATATCATCCTGCATGTGAGCTCCCTAAAGGCAACCTGGTGGGCTACCGCGAGTAAAGCAGAATGCAAGTTGACCAGATGGACTCTTGGTCTGATCCAGCAGGCTAGGTTCTTATGTCTCCTATGTTCTTAAGGAAGAGACATCGAACCTTAACTCGACAGTTTCTTCGACATCCAAAAAAGCAGGGAAGCCAGCTAGGGGAAAGCGGTGGGTCAGTTGACTGATGAAGAACAGGGAGGTGTGTGCTTCAAAGGTGACAGGAATTCTGAAGCTGGGCCAATTCTTTGCCATGTCTTCACCCCAAAGAGGAAGTGAGGAAAATTCCTGCACCTGAACAAACACTTAGGAGGTGAATCCGAGACTGGCAGAAGTTAGTGGTAGACAAGGAAGAGTTCTAGCGGCATTGATAAACTAAATGCTACCAAATCCCTGGCCCCGGTGCATTCTTAAAAGTTTCTTGAAAACAGCATGAAATTGCTGATGTTCTCATTAATACAACATCACCGAGATGAGGCCATCCCTGAAGGCTTCCGGAAGATGGCCAATGTCGCAAATCTTTAAGAAAGAGGTCTAAGAGGGACCAGGAAATTACAGAGCCAGTCAGTTTGACATCTGTTCCTGAGTAAATTAGTGAATCTATCATTAAAGGTAAAATTAGTAAACATGTGAAAAGCAAGACCTGCTGAGAGAATCAAGCATGAAACTTTGTGAGAAACAAGTCTATGCCCCTGAGCACCACTAGAGTTCTTTGAGGTGTAAACAGACAGCAGATGGGGCAAGGTGGACATTGTCTACTTAGTTTCCAAAAGACTTTTGACAAAGTTCCTCACCAAGAACTCTTTAGAAAATAACAATGAGAATGGGATCTCCTATGGATTAAGTTGAGAACAGGAAACAAAGGAATTGAGTATAAATGGGAGGTTCTGTGGAAGATGTAGGAGTGAGTATCCCGAGATGGATTTGGGACAGTGCTTTGCTTATTCATAAATGACCTGGAAGTAGGGATGGTGGTGTGGTAGCCAAGTTTGCAGATGATACAAATTATATGGGGTGGTAAGAACCACAAAGGATTAAAACCAAAGCGGACCTTGATAGAAATTAGGTAGATTAGGCTAGAAATAGCAAATGCAGTTCAATGTAGCGAAATGTAAGGGTGGTACGTAGGAGACTAATCCCAAACTTCACATACATACAGGTGCAGTGCTATCGATCCTGAACCAGAAAGGATTTGTCACTAGTTGAAATGGTTCCATGGGAATGTCAACTCAATGCAGTAGAAAAGGCAACTCATGCTGGGGATGATGGAAAAGGTGAGTGAAACACAAAGAATTGTGTACCATATAAGCGTGTGCATTACTTTTTTTGGAGTACTGTATGTTCCAGTTCTGGTGTACATCTCCAAAAGAATATAGAGAGATAGAAAAAGTGCAGAGAAGGGCAGGATGATTGAGTTGGACACCTTCCTTATGAGGAGAGCTGCAGCGTTTGGGACTCTTTGAGTTTGGGAGGCGTCCTGAGGGGGGATATGATTGAAGTCCTGCCCTTAGAGTATGCATGGGGTAGAAATGTTGACAGAGGTACCTATAACATACTGACATACACTGAGAACCAGGAGGCATCAGTGAAAATGCTGGGGGAAACTATTAGGACTAATAAAGGAAACACTTCTTCACTTGTGTGGTGGTGGTAGATATGCTGGGAGGTGGTGATGGCCACTGTAACACAGATGGCTTTAAAAAGGAGCTTGGACAGATTTATGGAGGGAGGTCGTCTTGGCTCACCAATCTTGGTCCTCCTTGATCTCCCAGTTGCTGTTATGCCATAGCAGGGCCACAGGTGGCACTCAGAGGCAGCAGCAGAGCCATTGCTTTGTCTCAAAGTAGCCAGAGCTCCCAAAGAGCACCTAGGGTAGACCTCTGAGTAACAGAATGCTGGACTAGATGGACTGTTCACAGTCCTTAATTTCGTTTATGTGCCCCATGTTCTTATGAAGAGAAAGAGAAGGGAGGAGGAGGAGGGAGGAGGAGGAGGAGGAGTTTGGGATTGATATCCCCCCTTCTCTCTCCTGGGTGCCCAGGAGACTCAAAGAGAGTTTACAATCTCCTTGCCCCCTTCCCCTCACAGCAACAAACACCCCCCTCAGGTGAGGTAGGTGGGGCCTGAGGAGAGGCTCCGAGAAGCTTTGTGACTAGCCCAAGGTCACCCAGCTGGCATGTGTGGGAGTGCACAGAGCTAATCTGAATTCTGACCGAGTTAAGCCTCCACAGCTCAAGGCTGCAGAGCTGGGAATCAAACCCGGTTCTCTCCAGATTAGATATAACACATGACTCTGCTCTCTTAGCAACTCTCACTTCACGCCCAACTGCTGCTCCCTCCAAGAAGCCACTCTATCGCTAAGCCTTTCTCCAGGTCAGGTGGCAACCATACTGACTGCATCACTAGTGTAGCAGGAACTACCAAGGCAGTTCTGGGGAGGGGGAAAAAGAGGCTTATTTTCCACCCACTTCTTTTTAAAAGAAAAAATTACCCTCCTATTTATTTTCTCCATTTTAAAAAGCTGTAGAATTAAAATGCTTCCACTTTTGTTTTCTCTGTTGTAGTTGCACGGGTGTGTGGGGGGGGGGGGGACTGAACCTAGCCTTCTGGTGAACCGCTCTGAATTCCCTGATCTTGTTATGATTTTTTTTCCTCTCTCTCTCTCTTTCCCCCCAAGTGCCTGGCTACAAAATGCATGAAAAGTAATTTAATTAAGCATCTATTCTGAGCTGGAAAAGACCATTTTGTTAGAAGCAGCCAAGCACGAGTTGAACCCTGGTGCTCAGAATTCCCAAGCAAATCAGCACATTAAGAAGGCAGCTCTTCAACTTAAGAACAATTACTGTCATTTATCAGCCTGAATAGCAATAATGCTCCAATCGACAGCATTCAAAAGGCAAAAAAGAGCAAGCTAGGTGTAATGAGATGCAAAGCCCCCACTTTCTACATTGGGAGCTGTCTCCTTCCCCGTCAATACATCTCCCGGTCCCTGCCATTTATCAATACAAATGTGGTGCGAGGACAGGAGCTGAGTAAGATAAATAGTGCATACAGGGCAGGGTAATTAAAGGCTGAGAATGTTTTGAGTTTCCCTAATGATGAGAAAGAGCAGCGTTTGCATCCCTGATCAGCCATTTGCCAGGTATGGTGACCATCGTATTTCAAGTTTTTTATTCCTAAAAAGATGCCTTAAAGGATAAGGCATCATCTTTCTTTCTGAGGGCTCGAGGCGGCCCGTTCTCCCTCTGTCTCCCCCCCCACACACACACACACTTCTCGTGCTTCTGTTTCAATCATAGAGCACAGAGGTGGTTGCTCATATCGAAGTATAATTATTAGATCGGCGCTTTCCTATAGCTCGGGAATTTGCAATCTAGGGAAAGCCACAGTCAGCCCAAGAAGCCGGGTGACTTAAACAACTGCAAAGCCTTGGCCTGAAACCAGTTCAGAATCTAAACCATGAATATTTTTCGTGAGAATTAAATTACCAACATGATGTGCCTTACAGAGAGCTTGCCATCTTTCTATTTCTTGTTTTCTTCCTTACCGTATGAGAACTCATCAAAAGTTACCTAATGTTGAGTCAGGTCATGACTCAAATTCAGACGTAACGTTAAAATTCTGGTTTATTTTAGCAACAGTTCGTGAGGGAAGGTAGGATTCGGCTCGACGACACTCACTAAAGTCTTGGTTTGCCTGGACAAATGCTGGTTTTATTGTGTTCTTTCTGCAGCCTGTCACCAGACTAGGCCACAATTAAGACATGGTGTCAAACACCATGCAAAACTCAAAGTAATCACATTGATTAAATGAAATAACTTCAGATCCTGGTTCAACAGACCCTAACAGTGCAGTGCTGAACAGTGAAGGCAGAATGGTGTAGCCTGGTCTCATCATGACTCAGAAGCTAAGCAGGGTTAGAACTTAGACCACCCGGGAAGGAGGTTATGCAGAAATGTTTTCCTTTCCAGTCAAATAGCGGCTACTTGGACTACTTCTTACATGTTCATATATGCACATCTGCTGGGTATGAGGAGATTGTGAAGGCCTATGGCCAAGACAATAAACTTATTACTGTACTATTACTGTACTAAGGAGCAGCAGTGGCGTAGGAGGCTAAGAGCTCATGTATCTAATCTGGAGGAACCGGGTTTGATTCCCAGCTCTGCCGCTGGAGCTGTGGAGGCTTATCTGGGGAATTCAGATTAGCCTGTACACTCCCACACATGCCACCTGGGTGACCTTGGGCTAGTCACAGCTTCTGGGAGCTCTCAGCCCCACCCACCTCACAGGGTGTTTGTTGTGAGGGGGGGGAAGGGCAAGGAGATTGTAAGCCCCTTTGAGTCTCCTACAGGAGAGAAAGGGGGGATATAAATCCAAACTCTTCTTCTTCGACTACTACTATATGCATATCTGTCACTGCCGAGGTATATCTAGGGAAAACGTAGCCTGATGCAAAATCTGAGTTTGCCCCCACCCTGATCAAACAACTTTTTTTGCACCAGGTCTTGAAGTCAGTGTATGGACCCAGGGAGAAGGAGGAGGGGTGCGGAGGGCCATTTTCTGCCCTCCTCATGACTAAATGGCTGCAGCCCAGGGACATTCAACTCCATATGCCCCCCTGGGTGGTACGCCCCTCCATCACTGCTTGGCAAAGTACAATATGAAACAGCAATCTGTGTGTCCTAAAAAATCAAACACATGAACAAAAATGTCTAATCCAGACACCCCCTCTCCCAATGTCGCCTTGAAGCACTGGCTCACACACTGAACCACCATTCAACAAGGCCTGGTTCTCTTCATTTGCCTGCCCTCAGCCTCAATCCCCCACCCTTGAGAAGGTTTGTTTTTCCTGATGGCTCAGATACGTTTGATGAGGGTGCAAACGTCCATATAGGGTTCTCAGGGGCACAGAGATGTGCCCAGAAATCAAACAATGGACATGAGTATGTGATTCAGATAGGGTAGCTGGGTTTCCCCTGGGGGTAAGGAGGTAAGATGACCAGATCCAGATTGGGAAACTTCTGGAGATTTGGTGATGGAGCCTAGGGAAGACAGGGACCTCAGTGGGGTACGAAGTCCACCAGGGGAACTGATATCAGTAGTTTGGAGATGAGCTGAAATTCCAGGCAATCCCCAAGTCCCACCTGGAGGCTAGAATTCCTAGATCCAGACTTTGAATACTGGCAGCTGATTGGGTGAATAAAGACAATTGTAAAGCTAACTCGAACATACAGACCATACGTTGATATTTGTACCCTCAAGTGTAGAACCTTTTCTTGAAATCCTCATGGCAAATATTTCCGGAGGGGTAGCCCTGTTAGCCTGTCATGGCAAAAACAAACAAGTGTCTTATGCGGCAGAGGAGGAAGACACAATTTTATTCTAGTACAAATATTCAAGGGAAGCTTCTAGTCCATGAAAATTTATGCAGAACTAAAATCATGCTGGTCTTTAAGATCCCACAAGACTCCTGTATGTTTTTGTCTCATGAAAAAGGGGGTTTTTTTATTAAGGAACTTTAATTATCACATGATATATTTTGTGATAACAAAATGCTTTCTGTCTTTCATCTCTAGTTCAGGTTCTTTCCCTTATCTTTCAAGTGTTAAGTATTAGTAGATAAGCTACTTTGTACTGAATCAAGCCTTTTTTATTCAATTCTTTTAAAAAATTATGTTATATTCCATCGCTACTTTGTACAAGGAGGTTAGCAATCAAATTAATATAAAATATCAACTTAAACATATTCCAGTGTAAATAAAATGAGGTCCACAATCCAGGAAGTGACAGCCACTCACCAACTTCAAAATACATAACCCATCAGAAAACTGTTATATACAATTAAAAATATCCCATCCATTGGCAGAATGGGAAAATAAAACAAGAACTCATTGGAAAACCTGCTGAAAGCTTACAACGCTTCTGAAAAGATGTCTTCCAAGGAGGTGGTTTCATTTTGTTTACAAAGATCTGATTGTGTCAACACGGAAAAAGTCATTAATCAAATTGAGACCAACCAAACTGCACAAAAAGAAGGCATATTTAAATAAGAAGAAGAAGAGGAAGAGTTTGGATTTATATCCCCCCTTTCTCTCCTGTAGGAGACTCAAAGGGGCTTACAATCTCCTTGCCCTTCCCCCCTCACAACAAACACCCTGGGAGGTAGGTGGAGCTGAGAGAGCTCCGAGAAGCTGTGACTAGCCCAAGGTCACCCAGCTGGCATGTGTGGGAGTGTACAGGCTAATCTGAATTCCCCAGATAAGCCTCCACAACTCAGGCGGCAGAGCTGGGAATCAAACCCAGATTAGATACACGAGCTCTTAACCTCCTACGGTCTGGGTCAGTCTGAGGTGACAAACGGGTGTATATTAGGTCTCTCTAGCTCGATATTGTATACTAGGACAGGCAGCTGCTTGTCAAGGCCGCCATACTTTTCACCTGAAGTATTTTTAAGCTGAAGAAGCTAAGATGGGTTGAAGCTTGGCTATTTAGCATAGGCAGCCAGGGCACTGCCTTCTTTCTCCATCTTCATAGGTTTCCCCTGTTTTTAGGAGCAGCGGTGGCGTAGGAGGTTAAGAGCTCGTGTATCTAATCTGGAGGAACCGGGTTTGATTCCCAGCTCTGCCACCTGAGATGTGGAGACTTATCTGGATTCAGATTTCAAACTGTGGCATAGCGCCAATGGGGCTGGGCGGGGCACGACGGGGGCGTAACCGGGCATTCCGAGGGCGGGGCATTCCTGCGGGGCATTCCTGGGCGGGGCTGTGGCAAGGACGCAGCCGCTGCACGTTGGAGGTCGCAGGCAAGAGGAAACAAATGCATGCGGGCGCAGGCTGCCACGCACGCCAGTGCACCTCCTGCTAGACTGCTTCAAGTTCTGCGCGCTACTGCTGAGAGGAGGGGCGTAACTAAGGCAAAAATCACGTGGCAAAATCACCAATTAGTAATCCCCTCTCGGCACACACAAACAATTGATAACCTACTCTCGGGAACCTGTGAGAACCTGCTGGATCCCACCTCTGGGTTTGCCATTCAATCTTGGAAACCAGCAGGCAGTTTTCTATTTTTCACAAGCTTTTAGGGACGCCAGCCTCCAGCCTCCAGACATCAGTTCTCCTGATGAAAGTATATATTTTGGGGGGTGAACTTTATGACATGGTACCCAACTTCAACTTGTCAACACTGCCCCAATGGCCAGGGACCTGGCAACCCTCCCCCCTCTTCTGGTTCTCTCTGGACCTGAAGAAACACAAAACCCCTTGCAGGCCCAAGCAACCATCCTCTCTCTGGTCATGAATTATCACTAGACTTAGAGTGGGATCCAATTTCCAAGTCCATTTTGTCAACAAGGATCCATTCAGATATGTTATTATTACTTATTTACATACCATTTTTATCTGCAAAGGACTTGGCCATCTTCCTCACATGTGTCCTCGGAACAACATGGGTGAGGTCAGGCATAATTATGCCTGTCTCCCAGAATTCTGTGGGCCAAGCAGAGTCAGGCATTGGGAAACCACCTCTTGCTTTGAAAACTCTGCAGAGTTGCCCTAAATCAGCTGTGCCGGGATGGCAATTTACACGCAGACTGAGAGTAAACATAGAGCTGAAACCAGTGGTGGGATCCAAAAATTTTAGTAACAGGTTCCCATGGTGGTGGGATTCAAACTGTGGCGTAGTGCCAATGGGGCTGGGCGGGGCACGATGGGGGCATGGCCGGGTATTCCAGGGGCGGGGCGTTCCTGGGCGGGGCTGTGGCAAGGACGCAGCCGCTGCGCCAGTCCTGTGCGCCTCCTGCTAGACTGCTTCACCGGTGCGCCTCCTGCTAGACTGCTTCAAGTTCTGCGCGCTACTGCTGAGAAGAGGGGCGTAACTGAGGCACAAATCACGTGGCAAAATCACCAATTAGTAACCCCCTCTCGGCACACACAAATAATTAGTAACCTACTCCCAGGAACCTGTGAGAACCTGCTGGATCCCACCTCTGGCTGAAACCCCAGCACCCCAAAATTCAAGACCATCCCTGGCTCTCAATTTCCAAATTCTTCCACATGGGCAAAATTCAAGATGAACCTGCCCCCGTCCTAAGAACATAAGAACAAGCCAGCTGGATCAGACCAGAGTCTCGCAGTGGCCCACCAGGTGCCTTTGGGAGCTCACATGCAGGAGGTGAACGCAATGGCCTTCTGCGGCTGTTGCTCTCGAGCACCTGGACTGCTAAGGCATTTGCAATCTCAAATCAATCTCACACAGTCCTCTCTCCACACACACTCAAGGGATGTCAGAACATGCACAGAATTCTCTGGGTGATGTTCCTCCTGCATCCTCCATTGTGAAGCTCCAGTCTTCAACGCCAGTCTCTTCTAAACCCGCTCCGAGAGCTGAAGGGAGGGCCCTTCCTCACTGTCATCTTATTACAGCATACGGGCAGAAAACGGACAGTTCAATCACAAAATCATAATGCTTAAGGCAGCATGAAATCATAAAGCTAGCAACAAAACAGCTGAAGCATGCTACACTTATGATTCATACGCTTCTTTACACTCCGGCACGTCACTGGTTTACTGATAGCAAGTCCCAGACGGAGTTCCCCCCCCCCCCCCACCCTTACCCACCCATCCTCAACCCCCGAGCACGGAAGGAGTAAGATCCATTATCCATTTGGGTGCACTTATGTTCCGTTTTCCATTCCATAAAAATACTCATGAATAGTTAAACTGTTTATCCAACTGTACATATTGGTTACAAAGCACAATAAATAGGTGTGTATGTAGGATACAGGCGAAGGTATTCCAGATTTCCCTTGGAGGGTGATTCATAGGATGGCGTTCAGGTAAGCAGAAACAAAGGAGGACATTTTCACAGTGGTGTAAAAAGCTACACTTACTTGCA
Organism: Sphaerodactylus townsendi; assembly: GCF_021028975.2. NCBI lineage: Eukaryota > Metazoa > Chordata > Lepidosauria > Squamata > Sphaerodactylidae > Sphaerodactylus > Sphaerodactylus townsendi. Next base: position 19,944,993 of record NC_059438.1, read on the forward strand.
ATTCATTCCTCTGTACCCTCACACTTAATACAAGAGCTCAGATTTCCTCTGCATCTGGCTAGAAATGACCAGGAAGAGATGGCCCGTAGTGTTCTTCAGTTGCAGAAATTAGCCTTTTTATTGGGACTAATCCAAATGTCACAGAACAAATGAGGAAGCTTTCAAATTCCTTAGAATATCAGAGCATGAAAACTTTGAACAGACATTCAAAGTTATCTCTGTGGTACTCATGAGCACTGAGGCCTGGTTTACATATAAAAGGAAATTTCAGGTTATGCACTAGGAAAGTTAGTAGAATCTAATCACTATACCAGTGTGGTGTAGTTGTTAAGAGCAGGTGAATTCTATTCTGGAGAATCGGGTTTGATTCCCAACTCCTCCACCTGGCAGAGGCTTATCTGGTCAACCAGATGTGTTTCCACACTCCTACATTCCTGCTGGGTGACCTTGGGCTAGTCACAGTTCTCTCATAACTCCCTCAGCTCCTCCTATCTGAGAATGTGTTTATTGTGGGGAGAGGAAGGGAAAGGAGCTTGTAAGCCACCTTGAGTCTCCATACAGGAGAGAAAGGTGGGATATCCAAACTCTTCTTCTTCTATGCTTTCCGGGGTATTTAGAAATTAGATCTCTGAGTGTGATGATATAGATTCAAACTTGTCTCTAGGAAACACGCACATAAACACATGTGCATGAACACCAAAGCCTGGTTCACATCTGCAGGCAGAATAGACTGCAACGTTTCAGACTGCAGGTAAACACCTGGAAAGGTAAGGCTTTCAGCAACATGAAAAAGGCTTCAGCATCCTTACCATGAATAATGGGATGCTGTAAACACATCCCTATTTTCCTCTATGAAATATTCAAGGTTATGAAATACTAATTGTGTTCTGGACAATACTGTTTTCCAATTATGTTAATTACACACAATGTCTACATAATTAAAAAAACAAATTATGGTTTTGTTGCTGATTTAGTTCTTAATTTTTATTTCATGGTAGCTGGTGTGGTGTGCAGTGGTTAGAGTGTTGGAGAAGGGCCTGGGAGAACCCTGGGAGATAAAATTCAGTTTCAGAGCAATTACTTCTTCTTGCAATAATATCATTTTGGCTTTCTTTCTCCTCCATCTGACCCGAAGCAGCTAAAAAACCCTTAATACAATACCATGCCACTTTTCTGGGTTTTTATTCCTACTATATATATATACATATATATATATATATATATATTTTTTTTACAAAGCTCAGCATTTTAGGCTGTTGCATTTTTTTTTAAAGTCCACACACACGCTGCGCATAAGGAGAGGCATGCATTATTACTCGACATTCTTAATTGCCCCTCTCTCTGTTGGGTTCCATCGGAAACTCCACATGTCGTGTCTTTATAAGAAAGATTAGCTTGAGAGAATGTAAGGAAAGCACATGGTAGGCGAGTAAACAAATAGACATTGTACAGAAACCATCCATTATCTATCGCATAATCCAAACCTTTCAAAACATGAAGTCAGGGCTGTCAATATTAAGCAGATTGCTCTATTCACCTCTAGCAGATAGATGGCATGTTTTATTTTAGGAGGGTGAGCAAAGCAAGACGACTGTTTTCTAAATCTGAAACATGTGCGCATGAACACATGAGCAGATGTGCTCCAGAATATTGTCAAGATTCTGGTTCCGTAGCCATTTTTAGAGGCCCCCAGAGATGGGGTATAAATCCAAACTCTTCTTCTACTCTTCTTCTATGCTCGGAAGTTCTTGGAGATCTGGGGAAGACCTTGGCAGAGTTCAATGCCTCACAGTCCATCCCCCAAGGCAACCATTTTCTCCAGGGGAACTGGTCTCTGAAGGGATCAGTTGTAACACCACAAGATCTTCAGACCCCCACCTGGTCATTGGTGACTATATGGGGACCTCTGCTTCCTCCTCCATCACTCAGTAGCATGGGTAGAGCCAGCATTTTCCAATCAGTACAGTTCTTCAGTTACCAGCATAAATATTTAGAAATGTTAGCTTTATCAGTTACAGAGACTTCATCATAACTATCAAGTGAGCAATTTAATTCCCTTCAAACGTGCCACCTCAAATAATACAACTTTAATTCCCCTGAAATAATAGAACTTCCACAATTTCCCACTTGGCCTGTCATGCCATTTCCTGCCACTAGATGGCTGTTTTCCCTATGCCTGACACAAATCTTGTCAATTGCACTCATGCATATAGGTGCCAGTGTATGAGCACCAACACGCCACGCATTGCTTAGTGCGCCACTGTGCCCACTGCAGTTGCCAAAGGGTGCTTTGAAATTAAAAAAAATTGTAGTCCAGATAGATTTTGCTAGATATTCCATAAAAACTGCGATACCGAACACCTGTCAAAAGTCTGTTGAAGTGTAACTGAATATAGCACACAGCAGGTACAGTAGATCTCTCCTCAATGTGCAGCAGGAAGGGGGGGAGTTTAAGCCGTGACCCTGACATGAGAACTGAGCTGTGAAATGCTGCTGTTTTATTGCTGACTGTTCGAAGTATATGGTATTTGTTTGGCGAGATGCTGTTTTTATTTAAGTGTTATGTGATGGGGAATGCATTACGTTTTGTATTTTATTGTTATTTGTAGCTCTTTGCGTGCCTTGGACATTTTAATGTGAAAGAAAGAAAGAAAGAAAGAAAGAAAGAAAGAAAGAAAGAAAGAAAGAAAGAAAGAAAGAAAGAAAGAAAGAAAGAAAGAGAGAGAGAGAGAGAGAGAGAGAGAGAGAAAGAAAGAAAGAAAGAAAGAAAGAAAGAAAGAAAGAAAGAAAGAAAGAAAGAAAGAAAGAGAGAGAGAAAGAGAGAAAGAAAGAAAGAAAGAAAGAAAGAAAGAAAGAAAGAAAGAAAGAAAGAAAGAAAGAAAGAAAAAAGAAAGAAAGAAAGAAAGAAAGAGAGAGAGAGAGAGAGAGAGAGAGAGAGAGAGAGAGAGAGAAAGAAAGAAAGAGAGAGAGAGAGAAAGAAAGAAAGAAAGAGAGAAAGAAAGAAAGAGAGAGAAAGAAAGAAAGAGAGAAAGAAAGAAAGAGAGAGAGAGAAAGAAAGAGAGAGAGAGAGAGAGAGAGAGAAAGAAAGAAAGAGAGAGAGAGAAAGAGAGAGAGAAAGAAAGAAAGAAAGAAAGAAAGAAAGAGAGAGAGAAAGAGAGAGAAAGGGAGAGAAAGAGAAAGAAAGAAAGAAAGAAAGAAAGAAAGAAAGAAAGAAAGAAAGAAAGAAAGAAAGAAAGAAAGAAAGAAAGAAAGAAAGAAAGAAAGAAAGAAAGAAAGATGGTCACCTATTTTAGGTTGGGAAATTCCTGCAGATTTGGAGATGGATGCCTGAGGGCAGGGTTTGGGGAGGGTCAGGACCACTGTGAGACATAATACCACAGAGTCCACCTTCCAAAGCTGTCTTTTTCTCCAGAGGAACTGATGTCCGTCGTCTGGAGATCAGTTGTAATTTCAGGAGTTATCCAGGCCACACTTGGGGGTTGGCCGTCCTAACCACAGCAATGTTGTAAATATAGGTTAATATTTGAGGGGGTGGGAGAGAGAATTTGTGCTCTGCTATGTATAGCTGATCATTCTTAAAAAGAGCCCGCGTGATGTAGTGGTTAAGTGTGATGGACTAATCTGGAGAACCGGGTTTGATTCCCAACTCTTCCACATGAGCAGCAGACTCTTATCTGGTGAACTGGATTTGTTTCCCCACTCCTCCACATGAAGCCTGCTGGGTGACCTTGGGCTAGTCACAGTTCTTTCCGAACTCTCTGAGCCCCAACCTACCTCACAAGGTGTCTGTTGCGGGAAGGGGAAGAGAAAAGAGTTTGTAAGTTGTTTTGAGACTCCTTACAGGAAAGAAAGGTGAGGTATACATACAAACCCTTCTTTTTCTTGTGTTCATGCTATTATATGTATTCCATTGTTTTCACTACATGGTGCTCTAATTCTGTAATCTGCCTCGAGTCGCAACGAGAAAGGCAGACTATGAATGAAGGAAATTAGTGAATGAATGGCATTGCCTTCTATAAAAATGGGGTCAGCAACAGCAGGGAACACTAACTTCCTCAGACTTCCTATAATGTCCATGTTTCATACTGTGATCAGTCTCTGATTTCATGTGACCGGTCCCCCCCCTGCCCCCCCTTGATTACAGCTTTAACATTTCTCCCATCTACCACCACCGTTCCAAACAGACTGGCAAATCCTGCAAAGTGAAGCCCAAAAAGAAAGGAGAGATTGACTCAAACGTGGCTCATGAATCAAACTACTGACCCCAGCCCTATACAATTGCCTGTGCCTTCTCCTTTTCTTAGACATATTTCTGAAGCCATCGTAACCATTTCCCTACAGGGAGGGTTGAATTGATAGGGGGGCATTTCACTTAATGCCATTTCTGATTGGTTACTATTGAACCACCCCAGCCTGCCTCTTCCAGACACTGTCTTTGTGCGGCAACTGTGATATTGATCGGCTGAACTGTACAAACTCTGCTTTTTTTTATATACAGAGATAGATAGATATGGATAATTCAGCAAAATGAGCCTTCTTCTGAAATTACGCCTGTTACTGAGGGGAGATTAATTCCCCCTTTAATTCCCTCTTTTCAGCAACTCTCCTCTGATTCATTGATATCACAGAACAAATTAGTGCTGTACATAACCAAACAGTGTGATCTGGCACCGTGTGGTCCCTTCTTATCTGAAAGCAAAGTAGCAGATGGCTGTTTATTTATTTATTTTAATGAAATGCTTTTTTTGGTCTGACTTGAAAGTCACCATTTCTCTGCTGAATAGCGCCTGTAACGCTTAATTGCATAGCAGACCCCTCCCCTAATAAATCTCTTTCTGATATAACAAGATATTGACAGTAGATAGTAGACCCTTCTATGCTCAGACATGCAAACATATACAGCCTAGCCCTATGGATTATCATGTAAGACATGAGTAATTCTGCATAGGATCCCACTGTCTTGTCAGTGATTCTCAAACTTGTTTACTTAGGTACATAAACCTCAGTGTTCTCCCCAACGGGACCCATAGCAGCTCACAAGATTGTTCTCCCCTCTTGTTTATTTTATCTTCACAACAGCAGCCTTGTGAAAATAGGTTAGGCCGACAGAAGGTGAGAGGGGCAAGGTTATCCAGTGAGATTTCATGGCAGTGAGGAAGGATATGAATGTGGGTCTCACCAATCCTAGTTCAGTACTTCGGATGGTTTGGAAGGCAATGGCCCTAGCCAGAGGTGGGATCCAACCAGTTCTCACCACTTCTCTAGAATTTTTTCTGAGTGCCGAGAAGGAGTAACTAAAGCAACCTCCCTGCCCAAAAGGGACTGGAGGTGCGTGTGTGCGGCGGCGCCACTGTTTGAATCCCACCATCATCGGAACCTGTTATTAAAATTTTTGGATCCCACCGCTGGCCCTAGCCATGGGGGACAGCGGGAGGGTTGGTTGAAGGTATTTGGCTGCCCCGAACAAGGGATATTCATTGACGCCTCCTGAGTCCTGAGCAACAGCCAGTCAGATCTGAGATACTCCACTTGAAATCAGCAGTGCCTCTAAATGACTGGGGGGGAAACTTAGCCCCTGCAGAGCAGCCACGTATTAATCATTGCAATGACTCACCATGCAATTCTAAGGAAAGCTGCATCCTTCTAAGCCTACCAAAGTCAATGAGCTTAAAAAGGCTCAACACTTCATAGGACTGCACTATTGGATGAAGTGACCTTGGGTAGTGGAACCAGCAGGGTATATTGGGATTCAGATCCTTGCTCTGCTATGGAAACTTTCTGGGTGATCTTAGGCCAGTTGGATGCCCTCGACGTAATCTACCTCACAGGGTTGCTGTGAAGATAAAATGAAGAAGGAAATGTTGTAAGGCACAATGGGTGCCCGTTGGAGGGAAAAGCAGGATACAAATGAATTAAATAAATAAAGTGCTGCCTCTTTTCCCCCACCAGCTAGAATCAGTGGTGGGATCCAAAAATTTTAGTAACAGGTTCCCATGATGGTGGGATTCAAACTGTGGCGTAGCGCCAATGGGGCTGGGTGGGGCACGACGGGGGCGTGGCCGGGCATTCCGGGGGCGGGGCATTCCTGGGCAGGGCTGTGTAAAGGACGCAGTCGCTGCGCCAGTCCTTGGGCGGGAAACGAATGCATGCAGGCCCATGCTGCTACATACGCCGGTGCACCTCCTGCTAGACTGCTTCAAGTTCTGCGTGCTACTGCTGAGAGGAAAGGCGTAACTAAGGCAAAAATCATGTGGCAAAATCACCAATTAGTAACCCCCTCTCGGCACACACAAATAATTAGTAACCTACTCTCGGGAACCTGTGAGAACCTGCTGGATCCCACCTCTGGCTAGAATACATGTAAATAAAGACCTCTGGAAAGAATCATGTCAATAAATGTCTATGCAAATGTTTCATGTGTAAATAAATTATTATTTATGCGATACATGTTAATCTATATGAGGGAGTGATATTTTATTTCATTTACAAAATTTGTATCTGGCCTTTTTGCCTTGACAAGGGCCACCACAGTGGCAAACAGTTTAAAACACACATGATAAGATCACGTTTTAAACTCATTAAAATCAATCCCCCCCCCCAAAAAAAACCCCACATTATTAAAACAATGAAATCTTCTGATTTGGCAGTCCCCAGTGAGAGACAGCTTTGAGATTCTGGATTTGGGATGAGGAAGCAAGTAATGGTGAACCTATGACACTCCAGATGTTCACGAACTACAATTCCCAAGTGGCCATGCTGGCAGGGGCTGATGGGAATTGTAGTCCATGAACATCTGGAGTGCCACCATGGACTAAGGCGCACGCACACACTGTCACTTTCCAAAATTTAGTAGGATTTCAGTAACACGTTAAAGACTAAGAAAATGTATTCCATCCAAAGCTCTCAAGAAAAATTCTATTCTGTATAGTCCTCAGGCTGACTTTACAGGAAAATGTTCTCAGGAATGGACTAGGGTTGCCACTCTCCAGGTGAGGCCTGGAGATCTCCCAGCATTACAATAGATCTCCAGATGACAGAGGTCAGTTCCCACATTGGCAGGTGGACTTCATGGCATACTACCCCTCTGAGGTCTCTTCTCTCCCCAAGCCCCGTCTTCCCCAAGCTTCACTCCAGCTATTTCCCAACCCAGAGATGGCAACCCTAGATTGCATTGTTCCTGAGTCAGAATTTATCTGATCACATGTATGGAGTGTCCAGAAGGTACAGTTTAAGCGACAGAAAGGGGCAGGGGGCAGTGGGCAGTGGGCAGAAGTTACAAGGAGAGGCCAGCATAATACAAGAATCATTCAAAGAATAATGAGTCCATTTGCAGTCTATGACAGTGATGGCGAACCTTTTCGAGACCGAGTGCCCAAATGGCAACCCAAAACCCACTTATTTATCGCAAAGTGCCAACGCGGCAATTTAACCTGAATGCTGAGGTTTTAGTTTAGAAAAACCAGTTGGCTCCAAGGCGTGCGTTAATCGGGAGTAAGCTTGGTGGTAGTCGGTGGCTTTGCTTTGAAGCAACCGTGCAACTCTTCCAACAGGTGAATCAGGACCCTAGGAGGATTTACTCAGAAGCAAGCCCCATTGCCAGCAACTGAGCTTACTTCCAGGTAAGGGATCACGCTTTAGTTCTTTGCATGAAAATCAGTGAGGTTTAACAGCGTTTAATAGGGTTACCTACACTGCTTCCCCAAAACCAGGGCTTAGGTTTAATGCTAATAATCGAGCCCAGCGGCCCAGGCCAGCCTAGATGGTTGGGGGGGGGGGCACTCTGTTTGCACGTGCCAACAGAGAGGGCTCTGAGTGCCACCTCTGGCACCCGTGCCATAGGTTCGCCACCACTGGTCTATGAGAACTGCTCCAAACGGTTGATAGATCAGCAGGGTAGAAATAACACAAAATCTTAGGATAATAAGCACTAGGCTAGGCAGATTCAATAGAGCAGATGCATTAAGTACATTCAATAGGGCAGTAAGAGACCACATTGAGATACAGCTGAACTAATTAACATTCGTAAAGAGTGTGCTATGCTAAGGTACCTGCGCTGTTAGGAAAACAAGCCCCTTCTTCAAGATGGCAAGGGGAGAGGGGGGGATAGTTTTTTTTCTTGATGAATTCTAATTCAGCTCCTCCATGTTAAAAAATTCCCTTCGATAGTCCAGTTCGCTTTGGGAAATGCATCAGTCTCTGCCTAATTTGCCTGCTTTACAGGGCTGACCCAGCTTCCAGCAGCAAATCAATATGGTACAACATGGCAGCCATGACTGGCAGTCCATGCTGTAAACTCAAGGGCACGGCCCTAAAGCATCGGTGCTATGCCTATCAGTGGGCGCGCTGGCTGTGAAGAAGGTGAACTATACAAATACTTCCGCATTATGATTGTTAATCCTGTAACCCAAACTGCTGATCTGTAAAGTAGTGTGATGGACACCATTAATTGCGCACCTTCCTGGCATATAATTGTCGTGTCAGCAAGACATTTTCAAAAATCTGATTTTAAAAATCCAGCTTTTTAACTTATTTAATAGTCTCCCCCCCCCATCTTAAATTGTTACCTAATTATAACTTTGCTAATCCAATAATAATTGACAAGCAAGAAATGCATAGTAATCAAGTCCTGAAACTGACATAAGCATTCTTGCATCCGGACTTTCTTAAAGCTGTTTGGTCACCGGCAAGCTTGGCCATAATTAATATGCTATTAAAAAAAAAATTTTAAGAATTAATTTTCACGTTACTCATGTGGTAATGCTTCAATAAATTTCTCTGACTTCTGCATAAATAAGATTCATTATTCCTCATTATTAAAAGAAACAAACACAGTCTCCTTTGCTGAAAGAAGTCATATTATTAGATGACCTTCCCGCATATAATCATGAATAAAAGGGGTCTGACACTCGACAGGGAAATATTTAATCAGGCATTAGGACATTAACTACAGTTAGGTGAGACGCAAGACATTATTGTGCTATCAAATCCTTTCTGAAAGAATATTTTAGAGCCACTCTAAAACACACTTTTGGCTTTAATCTAAGCATTAGACTTCCCAGCTTCCCGGCAATTTATCACCGATTTCTTCATTTAGCTGTTTTAAACGTGCTTTTAAAACATAGTTGATAAACTAGTAAAAATTGTACACAATGCAAATGACATTCCAGATAAGTTTTATTGACTTAATGCTTTGGCCATAAAACGATAACAAACAGGTTCCTTTGATTTAAGACTCTCTCTTTTAAACTCACGCTTGGAACATACATGGCAGAAATTGAATGTAGTGTTGCTGCCACCTCAAGGTCTCTGAGGAAAAATGTGATGGCTTGTTTCATGCTATTTTTGTCTGGTGGTGTTTTATTGATAGGATGGTAGGTACATCAAGAGGCTGTATGAAACGTGTTTCTTCATATGAGTGCCCACACACAGCAGCACAGAAGTAACATTAATGGAACCATCAAGTTAGTGATTAGGATGTGGGGAAGACTGACGTCTGTCACACGCACATTTTTTTCCAAACAATGTGCTTCTCTTGGCTGCCAAGATGAAGGGATGAAGGGACAAAATTCTTGGCCAGTCCCATTTGGGAGAGGGCAAAAGGGCTTGAAATAGCGGCACAGACTTGTGCCAGAGTGTTTATTTTCCGGCTCACCAGATAAGACTCCGCTGCTCATGAGGAGGAGTGGGGAAATCGGACCTGGTTCTCCAGATTAGCGTCCACCACTCGTAGCAACTACACCACGCTGGCCACACTTGCAGCCACGGAGAACCCTCATGCAGATTAGGTCTAGTTATTACCTAACCTTTGCTGTGTTCTAGACCAGAGTAAAAACAACAAAGGCTTTAAGCCACTTGTGTTCCTACGCAGTCAAGTCTTTAGCATACAGTTCTGATCCTCAGAGTATTCCATCGACCTCTGATTTTGAAGTGGCTTCCCATGTTACTGCAGCGCAATCATCAGCCGAGGCCTTCTCACTGCCACGTGCTCTCTGGTACGCTGTATAAGCAGATTTACAGATAGCAGATTTATAGCAGATGAGACCCCAATTAGGTGTTACATTTATTATGAAGCACCTGTTATAAAGTATTCAAAGGGGTTCCGGTGCACTCATGTTTCGAAGTGGAGAAAATGCATGGGCTCGGTAAATTTATTACCAAGAACCATACATAAAACACATGACATCCTTTAATCTTATGTTTCTTGAGGAGCTCACTGCTACTTAATTCATTAATAACATTAAAACACCCCATTCGTCTTAATGACTGGGAAATGCTTTGAACCCGAGACCCCCAAATCAGAAGACATTGCGGATGAAAGCTTGACTTCGAAAGGGTCACAAGGAAGACTCCAATTGACTTAAATGGGGTCAGGATTTCACAGTTTATCACCAAGGCACTCTGGTACCATGGAAGGGTTTACAGATGCGTCCACATCAACCTGTTAGTTTTATGTTTACAAAAAAAAGAGCGAGAAGAGAATGCATTAACTTGTTTTAGTATTTCCAAAATATACTTAGCACGCATTTCAGCAGACGGTTTCACACTTAAATCAGGTTACATACTTTTACTTTTACCGTCACTGCCAGAATAACTCTGACTAGCCTGATCTGGTTGGGGCTTAGAAACTCAGCAGGGTTGGGCATAGTTAGTGTTGGGATAGGAGACGACAGTGGAACCTCGGTTTTCGTCGGTAATTCGTCCAGGAAACCTCGGCAAAAACCGAAACCAACGAAAAAAAGGGAAACCACTGGCAAGCAATGCAGAGGCACAGGTCGCCGGTTTTCATTGCAAAATTAGCGTGCACGTGCCGACGAAAACTGAAGCAAGTGACGAAAACCGAGTCAAAATTTTCGCTGAGAGAATCAGCGAAAACTTAAACCAATGAAAACCGATGGCAACAACAACCAAGTTTCCACCGTACTAAAGAACACTGGGATTGCTATGCAGGGGCAGGCAGGTATTGTCAAACCACCTCTGTTTGTCTCTTGCCTTGAAAACCCCATGTCCCGGAGTTGCTGCAGGTTAGTTGCAACTTGACAGCACATGATCATTATTTATTTTCACAACCATCTGTTCATTATTGTGTCCCAAGGAATGATTTGTTCTTGCAGCAGGGCAGAAGTTTAAAAAGTTCAAACCAACTTGAAATCAGGATAGATAACTGCTTAAGACAGTGCCCCATATGGAGAATTTCTAGAATTTTTGAAGCCATGGGAGCGGGTGGAAGACTTTTTTCCATTCTCGGTGATAAGAAACTTTGGAAAAGTGTGCACAATCAGAATAGAAGGCCTCTACAGATATAATTAATACTACATACCAAATCAAACCATCTGTCCATCAAAGTCAATATCACGGTCAATATTGCCTACTCAAGACTGGCACCCGCTCTTCAGTTTCTCAGATAGAGGTCTTTCACACCTGATCCTTTTAATTGGAGATGATAGGAACTGAACCTAGAGCCTTCTGTATGCCATGCTCTACCACTCAGTCACAGCCTTGGATGTGGTGCTTCCATAAATGCAACTGAAGTCCTCTGTAGAACTCTGGGGACTGAGGATAGGATAGCTTTGGGTTTATATGATTTAAAGTTTTTAATTTTAAGACCTTATAAGACTTAATAAGACTTAGCTTTGGGTTTAGAAGAGAATTGGATTTCCTGCTACAAAGGCTGACATTGTCGACTTATTGCACTAGTTTTCCAACCTCTATATGCTTATCATCTATTGCTTCACAGAATCGGAAGTCCTCTCTGAGGCAAGACTTTCCTCTGCTTAACAACAGCGACAAGAAATTTGGCACATTCAGCCTTTTCCAGCACAAAGACGAATTACCAAGAAAAGTGCTACCTATTATGTGTCTAGTTGTAATATAGCCTTACAAGAGACAGGAGCCTCACAAGCTTCAAGAAGTTGGCAACCTAGTTCCCTCGCTAAAATTACAGACTGTCAAAAGTCAGTGCACATTAGCAAAATCCTTTTTTGCAAAATAGCTTTTTTTCACAGCAAGAAAGCTGACATTTTCCCAAGGTGTTTCACATAACCTCCAGTTGCATAAGTACATCTTTTAGCACTGTGCACATTTAGGAGTGCTTAAAACGACGTTGGGATTTATATTTGTTGCTTTAAGCTGTTTTAAAATAGCTGTCATTATTTGTTAGCTGCCTTGTGGATGATACATATGTTTACGTCAAAGCAAACCATTTATGTGTAGTGGGGCTGTAATTAAACCTATGTCATCAAAAAGGAAAGGGGTTTACCTTAGTTGTGGATTTCCCCAGTTGTTGCTAGTGTGCTCTTGAACTTAGGCAAAGCAGACAGTTGTGATGTTACGACACAAAAAGTCACCAGAAAAGTACATTTCTCCACCTGTGCGGAAAGTTTGAGAAAATGAACGCGGGGAGAAGGTGCATGCATGATTCAGTTTTGGGACAAGGTACACCCATCTCTTTTGGGATCATGCCATCCAGGTCCAAGCAAGCCCCCAGGCAGTATCAGTAACAGGTGCCAGTCTCCACTTATGCCAGGGGTAGCTGGGAGTGTGCTGAAACACAGCCATGTGCCAACACTCCCCATGTTACGCCACCTGAAGCAGCTATCGGAAACTGACCAGCGCTGCTTGTCTCCAAAGCAGGCTGCAGAGAGGGTGGCAAAAAGCCATAGACTCGAGTTGGAAAAAGTGTGGAGCCAACTTTGGGACAGAGCAAAGCCCACGTGAGGGCGCGAGTTTCGCTGCACCCACTTGCAACTTGTGCTATGTTTGCACTACCATTCGCCTCCAGGATTGTTTCGTCCGCAGACGAAAACCCGGTCGTGAATTATGGTGCAGCACAGTGCACAGAAATGTGGATGCACCTTCGGGGAGGCAGGGGCCAACGAGCTGCTATGGTCCAGCATGTGATTGCCAGTGTATTTTAAAATGCATAACAATGCGCCTTTCGCTCCTCTGCGACAAGCAAAAATCAGGCTCCCCCGCTCCTCTTCTGGGCGCTACACCTGCCGAATTTCTGCTTGTCACCCCGGTCCAAGCCCTGCATAGGAGAAGCCTGTATGCACGCCGGAGCATTGGAGCCTGGCTGCGGTCGCCATAGCAACAGGTGGGGAAAGGAGGCGAGGCGGAAAGCGAGAGGACACTTTCCCCTCGCGGGTCACCTGATCAGGCGCCGCGGATCACGTGATCACGCGCCCATGGTCGCCATCTTGAAGCGGAGCTTGCCAAAAAAAAAGGAGGCAGGAAAGGGCACGATCGTAGCTCTTTAGGGCAGGTGGGTGAGGGGACGGCGCGGTCAGAGGCGGGGAGGGGGAGCTGGTGGTGGGAAGAGGCGGTGGGGCAAGGGAGGGGGTGGGCGGCGGGGCAAGGGAGGCGCCTTGCGAGCTCTCCGGGAGAGGAGACGGAGCATCTTCGGGATGGGCCCCCGTTTGGGAAGTCTTCTGAACCCCCCGCCCCCGAGTTTTGCCCTCCAAGCGAGAGAGAGTCTGGGGGGCACCCCAAAGACCATCTGATATACTGTACCGGCCGGGTCTGGGGACCTTAGTTCACATCACCTAAGCATGAAGTATTAATCTCAGCTGAGATTAGATAGATAGATAGATAGATAGATAGATAGATAGATAGATAGATAGATAGATAGATAGATAGATAGATAGATAGTGTGCTGCAAGGTGTCTTCAAGTCTCAGCTGATTGATGGATCAACGGGTTTTCAATGCAGATGAGAATCAGAGATGGTTTGCCATTGTCTGCAGAATCTTTCTTGATAGTCTCCCTTCCAAGTACTCTCTGACAAGGCCGGGCTATACCATATCAGCTAGAGAGAGATGTAAGACCTCAGCCATTCTGCCATGTAATGTTTTACTGAATAGCAGGTGACTGGAAATTACTAACTTGCGAACGGTTGCTGTGCTTATCTCAAACAATGTACAGCAAGATCCCAGCGCATGTGGCACCAGAACTGGTTTACGATTTTTTTCCTCCCTATACCCATGTGTAGTTATACCAACATGCATATTTCTGAAATGAATCTAGTCAGTGGAAGCTTCAGATTTACTATGCTGTCCTGAAGGGGAGGGGCGCATATTCAATCAAATCAATAAATAGTACAGATAAATAAAACCGGCTAACAAATTAACAGATCTTTAGAGAAAGAGACTTTTATCAGCTGTACGTCACTTTCCATATATCACTTTCCACTTTGCTTGTTTGTTTAATCTTGACAAACATTCTATTCACACAGCAGTGAAAAGGTTTTCGTTTGCTATGACATTTTGGAGTTAGGAAAAATGTTAACTGTCTCCGGGATGCCACAAAACCACCTCCTCCCTTGTTTACTTAATAAATTGTCCTTATAAACAGTCTTTTACTTGGAAAAGTCCTATTGTTAACCTGGTATGAAGGAGAGCAGGTGTTCCTTCAGCCACGCTGGAACACCTGTTCCAATTCCCTGACCCCCTGCTTGCTGCGAATCCATTTTATTTATTCCACTGTAGAGCAACAGGCATTTTGATGGGAAGAAAATAAAATCCCTGCCTCAGTTAGGTGCACCTTTCCCTTATGAGTGGTGTTAGCCTCTTTCAGTCTCATCAGTGTCCCTGAAACTACCAGGTGGTGCCTGGGAATATGCTGTGTAGTTATTTCTTTTTAAAGGGATTATGCTACTGTACTTTTTTGTACTCCTTTGGAGTGGATCTACTAGCAATGGTTGTCAGTCTTCCCCTAGTTTTCTGACCCCCACCCCCACCTTCAACTCAGTTACCCAGATGCACCATTATCTTCCTTCTCCCTTCCAACAAATTAGCTCCATAAAGCTAAAACAATTCCTCCAAGGTTCTCCCCCTTCTCTTCTCCTTTGTGCGTAAATTGTAATTTATTATACTTGCTAGCTATCAGAAATTCTATTTTACCTTCTATTTCTATGAAAGATAGCTCTTCAAAATATAAGGGATTTAAAATAGAGGGATAAATTTTTAAAATTGCCAAGAGAAGAAGCTTGAGGAAGATGAAATGTTAACTGTCCATTTTGTAGAGATTAACTTTGCTATAGTTATCTGAATCTTGCAGCAGATTGAGGGAAAGAGGACATTCTTTTAAGGGGTATCCAGTGAACTTCAAGGCTAAGTAGGAACTTCTTTCCTAAGTGTTTCCATAGAAACTCAGTACTCATATTATTCTGCTGAGCAATTCATCTCTCCCTTTAATTGAACGCACACCTTACTTCAAAACTGACATTTCTGGATTTGGAATTGTATTCACTTTCAATTCCTAGAATCTTTCTCTACTTCTGGTCTATTTGCCTCATACCCATTGCAACCTGGAAATCATCACAGCCTTCTTATGAAGCTCAGAAGATAATTCTATTCCACACACACACACACACACACACACACACACACACACACACACACACTCACACATTTTCAGATTACCCACTCAACTAGCAGTCCCAACCCTGCACTTCACTGCCTACCTTAACAGTAAAAAAATCCGAAAAACAAAAAGCCAACCTATACATACCAGCAATCCCCCATGGGAACAGGTAATGAGAGCTCTGGTTACCTAACTCATTTGAAATGTAACATGCAAAGGAAGGAACTGGAAGCCCTATATCTAGCACTCGCCTTCAAGTATATTGTGAATGGAGCATAGTTAACATTTTTCTCAAGGGCAGGGTGTTATAGCAGGCCAACAAACTCTTTATCGCTCTAGAGTTTTTGACCACTGTGTCAATGGCATGCTTCTTTAGGTGCCTTTCTCTAAAGCAGGGGTCCCCAAACTACGGCCCGGGGGCCCAATGTGGCCCCCTGAAGGCATTTATCCGGCCCACCAGGCATGGTGGCGATGGCTCCATTCATGTGCAGTGGGGGCTCGAGGGAGAGGAGGAACTGGCCCCAACGGCCATTGATTGCAGTTACATGATGGCACCCCCAAATCTCCATGCATTTTCTGACCCAGAGTGGGAAACCTTACATGTGGCAATGCCTGCTCCGCCCTTCCCTCTCGGATACTCCATGTGTTGCTCTCAGGCTTTCTGTTCCACCTCACTCCCATTGGCATCATCCAGGCTGGCGAATCGCTCGCTGGCTGCTAGGGAGGAAAGAACCCAGGAAGAGACCTGATCCTGGGTTAGATGGAATGCTTCATTGGGAAAGTTCTACTTTTTTTTTTTACAGGGGAAGCTATTCCACAGCCTCCCCAACAATATTTGGAGCCCCCCCCTGTACTTGACATACTTTGGTCACTGTTCTAAAAATAGACCATAACAGAAAGGCTGAAAGGTGAAATCAAACATTTTGCAATCATTTGTGCATAGGAATTTTTTTTAGTCCGGCCCTCCAACAGTCTGAGGGACAGTGAACTGGCCCCCTGTTTAAAAAGTTTGGGGACCCCTGCTCTAAAGGGTATTCCTTGTTAGGGGGTAATACTGCAGTCCAAGCTTGAGCAGCGGATATGATTAATGAAAGGAAATGGGCTCAAGCCCTTAATTGTAGCACTGTTAATTACTTGCATGCAAGTCCTGCTGAAACTAGCAACGATCATGTAACTATAACTCTGGTCACTGTGATACATTTTCACATCATTTTGTTAGTTTCGTCCTTCAGGGCTTCGTTTTCTTTTTTTAGGTAAAGCAGCTGGCTGTATGTATGTAGTTGTATGTAGTTTTCAGGTAAAGCAGCTGGGTTGTATCTTGTGAAGGTGAAAGGTTGTATGTCGTGTGTAGGTGAAAGTCCTTTCCTTCCCCAGTTCTCCTCCCACCCCCTTCATTTCAAATTCCGTGTGTGTATGCACTCACACATACAGAGAGTTGCTTTTTGTCCTGAAAAGTTGAAAATGCTGCTTTTAATCTTCCTTATTCCTCAATAAGAAAAAAATATTTCATTTATCTATTACACTTTTATACCGCCCTCCCCCAGAGGGCTCAGGACGGTGTACATCAGATTCCAATAATTCCAATCAAACCAGTTTAAAATTCTCAGTGTAACAACTTATACAAATATCCGAGGCGACTTATACCCTTCTATCCCCCTCCCCACCCACAGGAGGCCTAGGTGGTACAATGGCTAACCCGGCTGGCCCGATGGTACAATGGTGGTACAATGGCTAACCCGGCTGGACAAAAGCTTGGTGGAACAGGGCCGTTTTACAGGCCCTGAGGAAGCTCTGAAGGTCCCTCAGGGCCCGGATCTCTTTAGGGAGCCTGTTCCACCAGGTGAGGGCCAGGACTGTAAAGGCCCTGGCGCTTGTAGAGGGT
This sequence comes from Sphaerodactylus townsendi, assembly GCF_021028975.2. Taxonomy (NCBI): domain Eukaryota; kingdom Metazoa; phylum Chordata; class Lepidosauria; order Squamata; family Sphaerodactylidae; genus Sphaerodactylus; species Sphaerodactylus townsendi. The sequence goes on from NC_059438.1 coordinate 19,962,234, forward strand.
TGGAGGAAAACTGATGTCTAATGCAGGATTATCTGGGTGAGAAAAACTTAAAATGGTCTCCAACAACCTGAATCTTTCTAACTGTGCTCAGAGGACTGCGGCAGAGCTAGTTCAGCGGGCCAATGGGGTAAACTTCTTTGTGTGTGATTGTGTGTAAAGTGCCGTCAAGTTTTGGCTGAGTTATGGCGACCACACAGGGTTTTCAAGGCAAGGTACTTTCTGTGGAGTTTTGTGATTGCCTGCCTCCATATGGGCTGAGAGAGTTCTGTCACCCAGCAGGCTTCGCGTGGAGGAGTGGAGAATTGGACCAGGTTCCCTAGATTAAAGTCCTGCTTAACTGGTACACCACACTGTTTAGGGTTGTGCTATTAGTTGCTTATGGTGTTGGAAGGTTTCACAGGCAGGGCTGTGTTTCAACAGACACCCTAAATGAGCGTGTGCATTTTGAAGTCTGAAAATAATTTTGACATGTGTGAGAATATTTGGCTGGGCACAGCATCTATTGGAGCTATTATGAAAATAGTTTCTGTACTTAATTTTTTAAAAAATCCTGACCCCCCCCCCTTTTAGATCCAAAACTGCGTTGTCTAAGATCTGCCTCAATCTTAAGAAATAACTGTCAAACTATAATGTCATCTTATTCCCAGGTTGTCGTTCTGTTGTCATTGTGGTGCTAACTAAATGGAGACACTTGTGGCTGGAGACTTTCCTATGGCTTTCACACCATGGGAGAAGGGGAAACACACACATTTATTTGTGCTTCTTTAATGGCATAGCGTTTGCAGTAAATCATTCTGCAAAATTAAATAAATTCCATGCCAAGCTGAACAATTGCTTTAATGTGAGAAATGCCTGGCAAAGCTTGTCTAGCTGAGTTGGGAATCACTGGAGAATTTTCAGTCTTGCAGGAGAGTTTTCAGCTCAGTTTCTGTTACTAGAAATGGTCAGAATTTGCACTGTGCAGTGTGGACACATGACAATCCTAGCCGAACAAAGCTACCTAAAAGTACATTGTAGTTCTACAGGCTATGCCTTTTTACAGGCTTACAGATGTCATAAATGTGGCTCTAAGCCCTTTTCTTCTTTTCCCTGGTCTGGGTCACCTGTAGGTAGATCTATGGGGAAAGTAATTCCTGTCTTTAAAAAAAAATCCATAAAGAGTAAACTGCAACTTCAGGTGGGTTAAAAGGAAATAGGAAAAGGTCACAAGAGAAAATAGACCTCTTATTTTTGTCGCAGCTTCTTGGGATGGCTGTTTAGATTTTTAAAAACATGGGAGATACTAAGTGTAGTTATCCCACATCTACTCTGACCTGGAGGCAGGTGTTGGAGTTGCCGAGAAGGAAGGCTAGCATGCTGTTCTCTTATTCCGATGTTATCCCGTTGGCTGGTGTTTGTTAAAGAGAAAAGAGGCTCACTGCGGACATTTGCTTTTTGAAGATAATAGGAGTTCCCGTTAATGTGTTAAGATGCAAAGCAAATTCAAAGAAATTAGCAATAAAGCCCACTGTGCAACAAAATACAGTGGGCTCTAGAAAACTGTGAGTTGTCTCCAATGTGACTTGCACATGTTCGTGCCTACTCCCTCTGCTTGCATGCCTGCACAGCTGATTAAAAAGTGAGTCATCGCCAGTGCACCTTGCTTTTTATATTGATAGAAGATAAGCTGTATAAGATATATATATCTTGTAGCCCATATATATATATATATATCTGACTCCCAGTAAAACAGCATTTGTTTTGCAGTAGGCTCCAGTCTTTGCCGTATATCTGATCTTGGGAACAGATGGGTGTAAGGGTCTTAAGGAATGTTGAAGAGTCAGTTGATTGGAATAGGAACACCAGTGAAATTAGTGCTGAGTTCCCATGAGTTGAAGAGCAGCTTGGAAACAGTGCCCAAGGGGTTGGTCCCAGTGTCTCCCTTCTAATGAAGCTTTCTTATACCCAGTCAGAACATGAGTCCCTGTGGCTCAGCCAAGGGTTTCAGGCAGAGAGAGGGTTTTGCCAGCATTGTTGTTAGATAGCCAGTAGACTGGAATTTCCATGACTGGACCTCCCGGAACCGTCTGTATGAAAAGCAAATGTTCTAACTTCTTAGCCAAAGTCCTTTCTGTAGAAGAGAGGAGTCCTTCCATTGCAGGATTCCCCACTGATACGTTTCCTGGTGCCCATCAAGTATTTTTAGAATGTGGGTGGGCCCAGATGGGAGTCAGGGCTTCTAATTGACCCATGGACCCATGGATGATTGGTTGTGCAGATTAAAATAACGTTGTGGCCACAACTGCCTCTACAGTGTTGTTTTGTTTTCAGTATTTTTAATTAATTTAATGACTCTTCTCCACTGCACTTGGGTTTCCTGTATATTGTGGTTCTACTTCCTGTGGTACCCATTTGGTAGTTGTGTCCACAGCTATGTGTCAGAATTCCCAAGGTGTCCCCAGGCTGGAAAAGGTTGGGGGGCCCCATTCCATTGAAAGGAGGAAAACTTCCTCCTCTGAGGGAAGCTTCTTCATTTACCAGGAAGGAACTACTGGGGTCTAATCCGTCAAAATTACATGCTTAGGACTGGATCGTAGAAATATGACTTATCTTTGTTCTCATTTTATAACCAACGTTTTCCCCCCAAATTGTTTTCAGGTATTATGGAAGAAGGAAGCGGTATTACAGCACTGGTGTCAAAACTTGGGGAACAGGAGGCCGTAGTGATTTCTGAGACTGTCCTCAGTCCACCCTTGGAAAGTGGTGAAGACCAAAGGAAATGTAATCCTGATCCGTTAATCCAGGTCATCCAGAAGTTAAGCAAAATCGTTGAGGATGAGAAGTCCCAGAAATGCCTCCTGGTAGGGAAGAAACGTTTGCATCCGGAAGCCGCTGCGCTTTCAGTTGACTCGCAAGACCTCCCGGAGATCCCAGTCAAAGCAGTTGAATTGCCTGCCCTGGGGACAATAAATATTGAGGACTATTATATGACCGACTCTCCTCCACAGAGTAAGAGGAAGGTGGTTTGCTACCAGTGTAGCCTTTGCAAGTCTCTTTCTCCCTCTCTCCATCTTTTAAAAGAACACCTAAAACAACACGGGCCACAGAATGAGGTAATACTCATGTGTTCCGTATGTAATTTTGCCACTGTAAGCCTAGAAGAATTCGAAACTCACGTCAGATGTCACCCTGACAGCGACGACAAAAACCACGCTCCGTCAAAGGAACAACAGTGTACAAGTCTGTCTGGGGCTGCTCTGCACGGGCCGCTGGAAAGTTTTGTCAAAACAGGCCCTGATCCGGCAGCACAGCTTCAGTCTACTACTCCGACAGAGAAGGCGAGGCAAAAATGGTACACGTACGAGCAATACGGCATGTACCGATGCTTAATTTGTAGCTACACTTGCGGTCAACAAAGAATGTTGAAAACACACGCCTGGAAACACGCCGGTGAAGTTGACTGCTCGTATCCCATATTTGAGGAAGAAAACGAGCAAGCCACGTTACCGGATTCCACTGTATCAGGTGTCCCTCATAACGTCGACACCGTTGTCGTTGCTCTAGAAAATGAGCTCGATCTCTGCAGCGACCAGGCCATTCAACTCCACCTTTGTAGCCCAAAGCAAACGACCTACGAACCATCGCCTGGGGAAGAAACCGTAAAACAGGAAGCAGTCCTGAGTCCGCCGGCTGTGATTTCTCCCCAGGGAAAACTGTTGGAGGAGGCCTTGTTGGAGGCCGACCTGGAACAAGATAATTTGGCAACTGATAGCTTGCTGTCATCAGCCCAGAAGATCATTAACTGCAGCCCAAATACAAAAGGCCACGTCAACGTCATAGTGGAACGTTTGCCGAGTGCCGAAGAACCTGTCGGGCAGAAGCCTTACTTGACAGGTGCTGACATTGAGGCCGAGAAGAAGATTATCTCTGAGCAGAGCCGAGCAGCGCGTGACGAGTCGGGGGACATTTTCCATATGGACAAAAGTTCTGTGGACCTGGAAGAAGTGATAATAGGATGGAGCAGCACGGAGAAGAAAGATGGGGACTTAAGTCCTGGAAGGGCCAGAGCAGTCGACGAAAATGCCCCTCCCACGCGAAGAAGGACCAATTCTGAGTCCTTGAGGCTGCACTCCTTAGCGGCAGAAGCTCTGGTGACGATGCCTATCAGAGCTGCGGAGCTGACCCGGTCAAGTCTCAGGGCCTTTGCCGAAGCCAACTCGTTAAGCTCAGACACGGGCCAACGGCAGACTGATGGCGGCTACCCGTCCCATTCTAAACTGGTCACGTCCCTTAAAGCGGAGGAGTTGCCGAGCCTAAACCAAACTGACTGCACTTTCATGGAGATCCAGAAGGATAAGCAGGAGTTGGCTGAAGGCCCTATTAAAATGGGCATTAGCATGTCACTGCTCACCGTGATTGAGAAACTGAAAGAGAGGACAGACCAGAATGCCTCGGACGACGACATTCTGAAAGAGCTTCAAGACAACGTGCAATGCCAGCCTGCGACCGATGCCGGCGTGCTGGGAAGCAACTTGGTAGAATACATCCCCAACGTGGATCGTCCCTTCCGGTGTCGCTTGTGCCACTACAGCAGCGGCAACAAGGGCTACATCAAGCAACACCTACGGGTGCACCGCCAGAGGCAGCCCTACCAGTGTCCGATTTGCGAGCACATCGCAGACAACAGCAAGGACTTGGAAAGCCACATGATCAACCACTGCAAAACGCGAATGTACCAATGTAAACAATGCGAGGAGTCCTTTCATTACAAGGTGAACGGCTTTGGCTTTTGCATTTGCTGGCTGTGCAGTTGGTGGCGCTCTTGGTCGCTTTTGAGTTAAACAAATCAGGAAAGGGTAGTTTGCAATAGCAAAGGGCGTTTGAATGACCTGTGTGTTGGTTGTGGCAGAAGCACTCTTAGAAGTACCAGCAGGGGAGTCCCTGGTGAGCTTCTGAACCAAAATAAAGACCCTTGGAATCCAAGGTTGAGAAATGAGTCAAAACTCATGCAGTTTGCCCAGTGAGGTAGACCAGGAAGTTTCTGCCTGTACCATGTAGGGAGTTGGCCTGCTGTATTAAGACAGGTAAAACTTGGGCTACAACCTATAGAGGTGTGAATATTTTTTTTAAAAACGGCATTGAAGGACCCTTCTCGAGCTGTGAAGATAGTTTCAAGGGGTAGTTGTGTTGGCTTGCAGTAAAACAACTAGATTTCAGTCAGTCACACCTTTGAGATGAACAAGATTTTCGGGTTATAAGCTTTTAAGATGCTTCTGTGACATAGGGGACGTTGACTCTCAAAAGTTTATATCCCCCAAATGTTGTTGGTCTCTCAAGATGTGCTACTGGACTCAAAGCTAGCCCTTTTCAACCAGTGGCGTACTCTTTGATGTAATATCCTAGACAGCCAGGGTGGTGTAGTGGCTGAGAGCTGTGGACTCTAATCTGGAGAACTGGGTTTGATTCCCTACTCCCCCCTCCTCTACTTGGGGGTGGACACTTACTTGGTGAATTGGATTTGTTTACCCGCTCCTACATATGAAGCCTGTTGGATGACCTTGGGCTAGTCACAGTTCTCTCAGAATTCTGTCAGCTCCACCTACCTCACAAGGTGTCTGCTGAGGGGAGAGAAAGTTGGCAAGCCACTTTGAGACTCCTTACAGGAGAGAAAGGCAGGGTAGAAATCCAAACTCTTCTTCTTTATAAAATATTGTGATAAACGTGCACAGAACCATTACTTTGGGGTCGCCATAAGTCATTTGAGAAGTGAAAATACTTATGCACCTGAAACAACAGGTGACACTTGACAGACAGGATTGGACCTATTGAATTCTTTTTGCTATGTGGTCCTCTGATATGGGGGGAGACTTACTGGGGGGAGACTTACTTAGTGAAAGGGATGCATTGGATCCAATCTGAAAACAGGACCTACAGTTCAGTGCCAGGGATTTATCACTCCGTAACAAAACATTTTCTTTAATGCTGGTATTTTTTGGTATTCCAGAGTCAGCTGCGAAGCCACGAGAGGGAACAGCACAGCCTTCCAGATATATATTCGACATCATCGTCTAACAAACTAATAACTTGCAGCGAAATGGATGAAAGTTTTGGTACCGTCTCTCTCCTTTTGACCCGTTTAATGATAGCATTGGTCCAATTTTTAATGTCCCGGCCTCCAATTTGGAGGCTGCTGAAGAACCCTCCACCTGGCACGGCATGCCGTGCAGCGAGTTTCAATTGCTAACATAAAGAAAGAAAGAAAAGCTCACCTTCCCATAACATGTGGCATCTGAGCATCGCTACCAGCACATCCCAGAGCAGGAAATGCAGGCATGCAGAGGTGCTGTTTGCAGGCCAGAGCAATGTCAGATGGGAGCTTTTAAATGTTAAATGCAGTTCATGGAAGACAAAGCAGAGGAAGGTGTTTTTAATGGGCTGTCAGGGGGCTTTAAAACTGAGTGGAAAAGGTTCAGGAAGTTGTATTTGCCATTGTCCACACCTCCTTTCAAGGAAGCAAGTCTGGTATTTCAAGGGATCCTGGAGCCAGAAGAAAATGCTGTTAATTGTTCTTAATCGAGCATTTCTGCAGAAAGCAAGAAAGGAAAACGCCGCCAGGGCTGTCTGAATTCAGAATTGTTGTTGTTGTTTTTACATTTCAAAGTGCTTCATAAATAATAATAATAAATCAGACGTCAGGGCTGACTTGAGTGCAAATGTTCTCCTTTTAATAGCGTTCATTAAACGAGAATTTAAGCTTTTTGAAATTCTTTGGGAAGCTCTTTGCAGTCAAATTACGAGAGCGTTGCAGGAAGGAAGTCCTCTTGTCAGACAGATGTCACCTCTATAAAACAGCCCAAAACCCAAGAGGTTTATGGCTCAGCATCTGTTTATGTGCCAGCGAGCTGAGCGGAGAACACTCGTTCCACATTTATGAAATCGTGGGCACCCTTCTTGAACGTAACTGTGCTGTACAATTAAAGGGTGCTTGCTGCATAATATTGCCTGGTAAATGCCTAATAACAAAGGACTGTCATCAGAAGGTGCATTAGAGGAACACCTGCTAGTGTGGTTTGAAATCAGTTGCTCTTTTATAGGGAGCTTGCTCTTTCTTTTCTGCCCCACCCACCCCCCGCCCACAAAAAAAGGGATGGAAGCAATTCTCAGAACTCTTGACCTGACTAACTGCACAGAGGGCTCTTGCAGCTGAAATGTGCAGCTAATCCATTTTTAAAAAATTCATAGCCTGCTGTTCTTTTAGGGTATAGAGTCAGTTCTGAAAATAACATTTTTTTCTAGTAAAGATGCATATACAAATTCAGTAAATCTTTAGAGAATAAACAAGTTTCAATTACTGATTTGGGGACAGACGCTGGCTTTTCTGTGGATGTGTTTGAATCTTCTTGTGCATGTCCTTCTAATAAGCATAACTTTTCTACTGCCCAAGGAGTGGTTTAGGGATCTCACCATCAGTCCCTAAGGAGAGTTCTACCCTCAATGTGGATGGACTTTGAAGGGCATAACCCTTTGTAGCATTGCACTATAAAGCACAGGAACCATACACCGTTGCATTTTGTAAAAGCAAATTAAGCTCATAATAGAAGATACAATAGCGTGTGGGTGCATTGCTGTTAGTAATTAGATACTTATTATCTGGGCACCATCTCTGGTTGTGAACAAATGTTGTTTCCTTTCTTGCTGCATGTGATAAAATGCTTGACTGCTCGGAAGGCAGTGCAAGAGACTTTGGCATCCCAGGCCAGCGCACCACATGATCCCGGAGAACTAGTCAGGATCTTTTTTAATGTCTCAGAGCAAACACTAAATTGTGGCATACTTGGAAGCACCTCTCGGGCTGCAAATTATTTACGCTGGGAATTTATACCCCACGTCTCCTGGGGAAGATTCTCCAGCAGTGTATGGTTGAAGGCTTTCACAGCTGGAACTAACTGGCTGTTGTGGCTTTTCAGGACTGTGGTGAACCAGATGTGTTTCCACATTCCTACATTCCTGCTGGGTGACCTTGGGCTAGTCACAGTTCTTGGGAACTCTCTCAGCCCCACCTACCTCACAAGGTGTCTGTTGTGGGGAGAGGAAGGGAAAGGAGCTTGTAAGCCACCTTGAGTCTCCTTACAGGAGAGAAAGGTGGGGTCTAAACTCCTCCTCTTCTTCTTTATCAGCAAACAAAAAAACCCATAAATATTTTTCTATAAATGAGACTTTATAGATAGCTCCATGTGGACACTCCAAACTGTTTCGTGAGGTTACAATATACAAAAATATTGAGGCTTGATCTGAAACAGGATCGTTCTTCGTTAAAGCGAAAGCAGTTCTACATGTCTAAACTTTTTCTGTTTTGTCATGTACAGGAGACAGGATTTCAGTCCAGAAGCTTTACAGATGTGACACTTGTGACTACACAAGCACAACATACGTCGGGGTGAGGAACCACAAACGGATTCACAACTCTGACAAACCGTACCGGTAAGCTTCTCAGTATTTCTGATTATGAAACTGGGTGCTTTGATATTTTTTGTTGTTCCTTCCCACCATTACCTAGCTAAAGATAGAAAACTGTGGGCAATTTCAAGTAACCTAATTTTGTAGCAATGTGTCATTAATAACCGATTCACTGCGACAACATTTTTAGAATCCACCAACATTCTTAATCTTTGAGCCTGTCATGCTGTTCTCTCATTTTTGGGGGTAGAGAAATAATAAAAATAGAGAAATAATAAAATAAAATAAAATAAAATTGGGTAGAGAAATAACGGAATTTGAGGCGGTGTTCTTGGGGTCCCAGAACATTCTCATCCAGATGTGAACCAGATGTTTCCACACTCCTGCATTCCTGCTGGGCTAGTCACAGTTCTTGGGAACTCTCTTACCCCACCTACCTCACAAGGTGTCTGTTGTGGGGAGAGGAAGGGAAAGGCACTTGTAAGCCACCTTGAGTCTCCTTACAGGAGAGAAAGGTGGGGTATACATCCAAACTCTTCTTCTTCTTCTCCACTAGTGGCTGCATCAAACGAACTTGAGGTCATACTACAAGCTCGATTTATTTGCAATCCCCATGTTTTGTAAGTGAGCTTTCTCACTTCTTGCAAGTGGCAGCTCTGGTTCCTTGTTTCAGAAAGGTAGGCGGTATCACAGAAGGCCTGTAACACATAGACACTTGAACATTTCCCTGATATGGCAAGCAACTTGCATATAGAGTGTTGTGGATTTGTGCCATCTTCAGAGGAAGATGCCAGCCACAGGTGCAGGCAAAACGTCAGGAGAAAATGCTACTGGAACACGGGCATACAACCCGGAAAACCCACAACACTCTAGTGATTCCAGCCATTAAAGCCTTCAACAATAACTTAAGAACATAAGAACAAGCCTGCTGGATCAGACCAGAGCCATCCAGTCCAGCACTCTGCTACTCGCAGTGGCTTGTCCTGTTTTATATGCCAATAAAGGCTTCTTGTTATTGTACTCACAGTGGCCCATCAGATGCCTTTGGGAGCTCATGTGCAGTATGTGAAAGCAATGGCCTTCTGCTGCTGCTGCTCCCGAGCACCTGGTCTGCTAAGGCATTTGCAATCTCAGATCAAGGAGGATCAAGATTGGTAGTCATAAATCTGTCCAAGCCCCTTTTAAAACTATCCAGGTTAGTGGCCATCACCACCTCCTGTGGCAACATATTCCAAACACCAATCACGTGTTGCGTGAATAAATGTTTCCTTTTATTAGTCCTAATTCTTCCCCCCAGCATTTTCAACTTGCATATACTTAACCAATTGTATTGATAAAAGTTTCCAGAATGAGACCTAAAGGGCAAAACTTGGTTTCAACTTTTTGTAGGAGATGGGCTAGGGGAGTCTCCAGCCGAGCAGGTGGTTTGCATGCAGAAGGGGGCCGGTTCAAACCTCCAGTTAAAACAATTCAGCAGCAAGTGATGTCAAGAGACTTCCACCTGGGCCACTGCGAGTAGCAGACTGCTGGACGGGATGGACTCTGGTCTGATCCAGCAGGCTCTTTCTTACGTTCTTATGAGATCCCAGAGAGCCCTTCCCAGTCAAAGAAGACAATACTGGCCTTGATGCACTGATGGATCTGTCTGATTTGATACGAGGCGGCTTCCTGCCGTCCCTCCCAAACTCCCATTCTTCTTTCTCGTGCTGGCGACTTGAGTCAGCAGGTCGGGGACCACTCACCGGTTGTTGTCTCTTCAGATGTCGAGTGTGCGACTTCGCCACGACAAATATGAATAGTTTGAAATGCCACATGAGGCGGCATCCGCAGGAGCACCAGGCAGTGCAGCTATTGGAACAGTTCAAGTAGGTAACGACGGCTGCTCAGCCAAGGCTGTGGTCTCGTTTACGATGCGTACGTAGTTGGGAGTGGGGTCGCTTGAACTTCGGCTGTACCTCCGCTCGCAAAGTCATTAGCACAGGTCGTCTAGGTTGGTTTTCTGTTTTTTAAAATACCTTTTTGATTATTATTATTATAGTTCAGTGGTGGCGAACCTATGGGACTCCCGATGTTCATGGACTACAACTCCCATCAGCCCCTGCCAGCATGGCCAGCAGGGGCTGATGGGAATTGTAGTCCTTGAACATCTGGAGTGCCATAGGTTCGCCACCACTGTTATAGTTGGTGTTTTGGTGGCTCTGGGCCATGTTCTGCTTTTTAAAAAGAGAGGCCCGGGAACCTACGCTTGCTGAGAAGCTCTAGGCGTATTCAGGAAGTTAACTGTGCTTCTACCCTTCCTAGCCTTACCTTATCATATCTCAGAATCATCCCTAGTTAGTACTTGGAAGACCTCCAAGGAAGTCTCAAGTTGCTACACAGAGGCAGGAAATGGCAAGCTGCCTCTACTTACCTCTTGCTTTAAAAACCCTGTGGGGTCGCTGTAAGTTGTCTGAGACTGGATATTTTCCACCTCCATTTTTCTTCATCCTCAAATGCCTTCAAGTGGATTGCACTTGCTAAGTGCTTTCCACACACTCAGAAGCACATATTTTTTTATTGTCCTTATCTCTTGCTATATAATTGCCAGAACCCAGGACAAGTAGCACTTAGAGAAGAGAGACTGAAATAAAACATGTTTTTTTTAAAAGAAAAAAAACAGATATAGAATTTGATCAATATTTTACATGTAATGTGAGCAACTGAGAAACCTATTTAACAAAGAGCTAAAATTAATATTTTATCCATTAATTCAATGAATTTATGAATGTCCCTGTTAATAGTCTGAGTGAAGAGGTTGCCTACCGATCCTATCATTGTCTGGAGCTGCTGGCTGGTGCTTCTGAAAGTATGTCTTATCCTAGCTGTGTGGAGATTTTCTAGGCATCTTCAACTTCTCCCTCCTGCTTCGGTCTTTTATGTTTTCATTTCAGTCACTCAGGTGATGGCACTTCACCTAAGATCTCTGCCCTGCAATTTGTGATGTTTCCAGGTCTGTGTGTGCTATTTGACATAGGTGCTCAGTACATAGCTTTTAACGGTCTCTGATAACATAGAATAAAACTAACTGAGCCAGACAGACAGCATGGCGTAGTAGTTAAAAGCGGCAGATGCTAATCTGGAGAACTGAGTTTGATTCCTCACTCCTCCACATGCAGCCTGCTGGGTGACCTTGGGCTAGTTACAGTTCTCTGAGAACTCTCTCAACCCCACCTACCTCATAAGACAGCGGGGAGGTGATTGTAAGCTGCTTTGAGACTCCTTTTGGTAGAGAAAAGCGGGGTATAAAACCAAACTATTCTTTTTCTGAGTTGACACTGAAGCTGGAACAAGATACTATGTAATATCATGCACACATTTTTTTTTAATTGTAAGTCACCTTGAATCTTCAAAAAAAAGTTGGGGTTTACATGTAATGTAATAAATAAATAATAAACCCCAAAACCCCAAAATAAATCCCAAGGCAATGTAAATAATAAACATATACACAGTCTCTGTCTGGTTTTAGGTGCATTTATGTACACACACCAGAAAGAGAAAGGATGCACCATCCCCCCCCCCCCCAAAAAAACCCAAAGGCATTAAAATTCAAATAACCACAGTAATTGTAGAATCGATCATTCCCAGCATGTTTCGCAGAGCTTCATCTAGGAAATTTGTCCAGTAGTTATACGTCCACTTTTGGTAAGACGTGTGCCTCCGAACTTGACCGTATCATACATTTCTCACAAGAAGCTAGTTGTAATAAGTGTCAACTAATTAATTGGCGTACAAATCCTTTTGGATTTTGGATGACACATTGATGTGCTTATTTCTTTTACTGGCAATCACGTCGTCTTATCTGTTTCCCCCCCTCAGATGTTCCCTTTGTGGGTACGTTTGCAGTCATCCTCCTTCTCTGAAGTCTCATATGTGGAAACACGCGAGTGACCAAAACTATAACTACGAACAAGTCAACAAAGCTATTAACGACGCCATTTCGCAGAGCGGCCGGTGCGTGCGTTTGTATTTTAGAATTGTTATTTGCAGCCGTGGTATAAAACACAATCCCAAGGCATGCACATGATTTACTCTTGATTTTGCAATGTCAATGTGGTTTAGGCTGCTTCTCTGTTGGCAACTGCTGAATTCCAACAGAGGCTTTCAACTAAGTTTTCCAGTCCCTGAGTTCAGAGAGCTGCTCAGTGCCTGGCATTCTGGTACAGATGGTTGTTGGGGAATTGTATGCGTACTGGGTGCAATTTCTCGCGGGTCAGCTCTGGTGCCAAATCTTTGAACTGGTCTTTTAAATCCAAGGGAATTTAGAATGCTGTTTGGGGGCTCATTACGGGAACGGGGCAGTTAAGAGCTCTTGTTAGGGAAAAGCTGAATATCACTTGCGCATTCCTGTACCTTTGCGGACTGAGCTTTAGAGATTTAACATCGCACAGCACTGGAGAATCCCACTTGCTGATTTTCACTATATCTGATAGTAAACCAGTGCCGCTTGTGACAGCAGCAAAATTGAGTTGAGCACAGGATTACTTCCAAGGTGTGCCAAAAAAAGTCTTTGTAAGTATAGAATGGTAAAAGAAAAAAAAACTTCAGAAAATGGTTTGATGAGATCTAAATATGCCCTAGGCCTAGAAGGTGTGGAATATTGAGAATCAGTTAAATTCTGGGGCATCGCTAAACTGCGGAGTGATTCAGTACTTAGGTGAGCTGGAGTCATCTAGGATTGGAAAGTATCTGCTCAGGCGGGAGCAGGTGTACTCTAATCTGGAGGAACCGGGTTTGATTCCCCGCTCTGCTGCCTGAGCTGTGGAGGATTATCTGGGGAATTCAGATTAGCCTGTACACTCCAACAGATGCCAGCTGAGTGACCTTGGGCTAGTCACAGTTCATCTGAGCTCTCTCAGCCCCACCCACTTCACAGGTGTTTGTTGTGAAGGGGAAGGGAAAGGGGGGATATAAATCCAACTCTTCTTCTTCTTCTTCTCTGCAGGGTAGGAGAAAGAGGAAAAATTCCCAGTGGTTTTATCTCGCATTCTGCAGTTCTTCACAGTTCCCTCATTTAGTAATGAAATGAAAATAATCGTCCTTTCCCTACGCCTTTTCCTTAGGTCTCCGAGTCAGCTACCTGGAAAGACAATAGCTGAAGGCCCTGAAGATAGTTTGGTTCCTTTGACAAGCCATTCCGAGGTCTCATCGTTGTTAGACTCCTCCAGCCAGACCACAAACAAAACGACAAGTCCCAACAACAATCAGAACTTCAGTTCCTCCCTGAATACCTCGTGCGATTCAGAAAAAAATGTGAGTCTGACCCATCTTGGCACAGAATATTGTGTCCTGCTCTTCTGCTGTTGCATTTGTGGATTTGAGTCCACCAACAAAGAGACCTTGCTTGACCATATGAAGGAACATGAAGGTGAAATTATAAACATAATCCTGAACAAGGACCACGGTGCAGCACAAAGCGTGAGCTAAACAAAGGTCCCCTTTTTTCAAACGTTGCTTCTGGTGCTGTTTCTTTTTGTGTTCCATAAACGTGATATGTAATTTTTATAAAAAGAGAGGAATTGTGAGTAGGACTACAGCGCTATTCCCAACTTCTAATGTCATTGTACCAACAAGAAAACAGATTACACCACAGCTTCTTGAAGCAACTGCTTGGTTTCATACTCTGTATAGGGAAATGATAAATTTTACCTTATTATCCCATGCCGGCAGCCATTTTCAAGGCTTGTTATTAATCCAAAGTCTGTGTAATAAGAAATTCACACTAAGGTGTTATGGGAGAGTTAAAACTGCTGGAAAGACATTACATTCATTTTAGGTAATTAACGTTTTTTCCTTGACATGACTGAAAGTAAAATTATGATGTAATTGTTTCCTAAAACTCCCTTGGGAGCGGAGAGGGAGAGAGAGCAAAGCCTTTGGCCGTACAATTCCTAGCTTAGTTGTTTCTTTCTCAGAATCCTGCCGGTATAAACAGCATAAAGCAAGTTGGTATTTTGCTAAGTATTTGTCAGGCCTAATTTCCCCCCTCCCCATGGGATGCCACAATAAGAAATGCTAGGAGTATGCGTCTAAATGTTTCTTGTTGGTACCCTAAAGATTCGGCAACATGTTTAATACTACCTATATTGTGATGTGTGAGCAGACATTTTGTTAATGGTTTTTCATTTCAGTGTGTTGGAAGTGTAGCTTGGAGCATAGGAAGCAGTAGAAACAGGTGGTCATAGGCAGACCTTGAACTCAACTTTGAAACAAATCTGCAAAAGGCTTATCTTGGGTTGTTGAAAGAACCACTCAACAGAGCAGAAATTGTTGACTTAGGCCCGCTGGAATCCCATGAAAACTCAGCAAGGCATAAACACGCAAATCTGTCAGCTACTCGGAAGGTTGCATGTACTTGCCTTTTCTCGCCTTGAGCAAGGTATTAAGTCTATTTCTGTGACCAAAACCGTGCGCACAATTCAACTGCTCAGAGTGCAGTAGGAGTTCAGTCGCCAGGACTCAAGATGGCAGCCTGCAACGTTACCTTATTGCATGTGGGTGGAATCCCTCGCAGTTTGTGCAAAGAAACTGCAGTTCTGTTTACTCAAGCCAATTCAAGGCATGCAAATCTGAATAATTTTCCAAGAGCTGCTGAACATGTTTCCTATATATTTATTACCTATTTATACATCAATGTTAGCAGAATCAAGCTAAAAGCTTAACAGGTTTCATGGTGCTACTCCCTCCTCTTCCGAACCTGTGAAATCAGGCAAATTTTGTATATAATTTTCAAGAAGTGTTAAATGCTGAATCAAGTGCGGAAATACTTCAACTCACTTTGTTTGACCCACAAAACTCGAATTCCCACCCTCTTTCTTTGCCTCTTTCGTCCATTCTTTGTTTCTAAATAATGAGCACCAGAATGTGGAAAAAATGATCTTCTAACCCAGTTTACAGGAACATTTCAGAACTATGAAAGATGGGATTTAGAGGTTGAATTCTCCGGCACTAGTCTTGCAGAACGGAACAGTTAGGGAAGGTTTACTATTCAAGGTTCTGTACTTGATGTTTTTAACGTGCTCTTTATTGATTCAGAATGAACTTCACTTTCAAAACTTTGATTACATATGTTCGGCGGCTACTGCCATCTTCGATCTTCAGGCTCAGCAGTGTTGTCTCACCATGAAATTCCAGGGTAATCAGAAATTGGAAAATAGTCAGGCAAACTAGATAATACCTGAAGTCACACAGGGTGGAGTAAAATTCCACTTCCCATCTTTGTAGGATCTATTTGCTGCGATTAGTTTATAGCACAATTTAAAAAAACCCGCCAAAGCACTAGGTTCATTTTAACTTCTCAATTCCAAGTTTGGATAGGTTGCCATGACTCTTTAATTTTTTTCAGAACGGATCATGCCTCTTTATTACACTACAGGAAGACGGTGAAGAGATGCATTAGTGATATCCTTATTGAAGCTACCGATTTCTTTTTGTGTGAATGTGAATTTTTATTCTTTAGGATACCACACGCGAGGAGCAGTCAAAATGAATTGGAGGGCTAGACAATTCAGCATGGGCTTTTTAACCGCTTGCACCTGTAATCTTTAGTTAAACTCTTACTGCTAAATAGTAAAATGGAGTATGTTTTGGTTGTTACTGAAATAATGAACAAACTGACTTTAACGTTGATGCTAGAAATCTGACATTCATTTGCACAGGAAATAAGCATACTGACGGCTTCCTTATTCTAAGAGTCCATGCAGCGCTGTCTGTTCACTGCCCAGATTTACTTAGTTCTCATGTGGAAGACTAGGTTGAAACCAGTTTGCTGATCATGTTTCCTGCCTTGGAAAGTGTTGTGGTGTAAATCAACTTCAGTGCCAGGCTGTTGATTTTGCTCATTGTTTCTTTGTAAGAACACTGTTCAAACGCATGCCCTGTCTTTCTGTTCCAAGATCTGAAATGACAGGCTTTAAGAACATAAATGCTCTTAATGCTAAATACAGTGTTTGCCTCTTCCTCACCCAACCCCTGGTTTAGGTAGTTGCAGTTTTAGTTTTTTGAATTTTAGTTTCAGCATCTCCTGTAGCTGTTAGGACTCTATTACGGACATTTTTTCTCATTTTAGCCGAATGGGATGTTTCTGCCTCCTGCAGTCAAGTTCCTTGAAATGTTACACCTGTGGGGGCAGGAGAGAATTTTGGGGGACTCGGTGGGTTGCAGTGGGAAGGGTTAGGGGAGGTCAAAATGTTCTGCCTTCTGTTGACAGAAAGCAAATCATGGATCCAATCCAGTTTGCATTTACACTTTTGGCTGCACATACATGCTATGAGCGCTAGTTCAGGAGTCAATTTTTGTTTTCCCTAAGATGCGTGGCAGATTTCACACTTCTAGTGCGGTGTTAAACCAGCTATAGTTGGTAGAGGAAGCTATTTGCACGGATCAACCATTCATTTCTGAGCCAGTTCAGATAAATTCAGTGTAATACTAAGAGAGATATGAGGTTGAGCAGTGGAATTATATTGGCTGTTCTATCCACTGGGTCACTTATCCTATCTTAGGGCTCAGTGAACATCTATAGTAGCGCCCAGTCACTGTAAAAAGTGACTATAAAGTCCCATCACTGTGGGCCCAAACTGTGTAGTATTTACCTTTCTGTGGTCCGGATGTATAAACCTGCTCAGTGGTGAAGTCCATTATGTAGCTATCGCAGAAAGTCCAGAGAAGAAGAGTTGCCTTGATAGGCAGACGTGATCCCATTGTCTTCCCTCTCCTGGCTTCTCATATAGACTGTACTGCAGTTTGTCTGAGCTCAGCCCTTCAGTTATTATTCAACTCGGAAACACTGAATTGCACGTTTCAAATTAAGTGTGGCTTCAACCGCTTCACTAGCAAAGGATGACTATCAGCCCTCTCCACATGGTTCGCTTCGAAGACAGAGTGGGATTCAGGCAGTTAACTGCATTTTTTTTAAAGCACTTATTTAATCATTAAAATAAATAAATGTACATGTTGGTGCTCAAAGTAATGTTAAAATATATTTAATAGAAACTTGCATTTGATATTCATGGGCATGGGTACATATATTTTTTTAAGAAAAGAAATTGTAATACCATGGCATTGCTTTTTTATATCCAAAGTATAAAACTTTTTGGGGAAAAGAAACTGACATGTAAAACTGCAGATGCACCTCTAGCTGTATCTTATTGATATGATGGCTTTATTTTATATATATATATAAACACTTTCCCGCACATTAAATTGCATGCCTTAAGTTCTTCTCTAGGATTGTCTGTTTTGAGCTATCCAGCAAACTTTTAGTACTACTTTTGACTACCTTTGAAAATACTGTACATTGTTAAAATAATTTATTTTGCTTTACAGAAGTTTTTTGTCATGTATTGACTAACTGTATTTTGGTAATAAACTGTTTTGGGTTTGTTTGTTTGTTTTTTGTTAAACTTGCCAGTGCTGTTTTTGATTGCGTTGTATGAAACGTAAGCACTAAACAGAGAGACTGTGTCTTTCCTATTGGCGTTTACCATACAGAATGCAAAAGATAATATTGGCTTTGTTCAGATGTCATGCCAAAGCAAGCCCTTTGTGTTTCATGAACAAACCATACCCCACAGGGGCAGCCCCACAAAACCCAAATGTTGGGAATCCAGCAGGGTTATTTACTGAGATAAGTTTATTGATACGGATGCTGTCTCTGTATATTTTGAGCTCTTCGTAAGAGGGCAACAAGAATTAAGGACCGATTTGCACAGAATGACTTATTTCTTGCCTTGTTCCAAAGGGAGTTATTAAGCTGTGTGGCATGATAGTAGCAGTATTGAACTAGGAGCACTCTGGGAGATTGGATTCTCTTTCGTCTTCCATGAAGCTTGCTTGGTGACTCTGGGCCAGTCAAACACTCTTAACCCATCCAAATACTAAGGGCCCGCCCGGTTTAGCTTGCAAGATGTACAGAGATCAAGCTAGCTGTGGCCATCCAGGTTAGCGTGTAGGCCTAAACAAAAGGGGTTAAAAGGATATAATTTTACCTTCCATTCTAAATCCTGTTTCTCTTTTTTTCTTCTTTCCCTTTAACTCTTGTTTTGTTGGTGATTGAAATCTATACTTTATTTTCAGGTAAGAGTCACTTAAAGTTGGTTATGAGCTGTATTATAACTATCCTGTTATGAGATACTTTCACTAAAAAACACAGTTATCCTTATGAACCGCATCCATAAAAGCTTAGTACTGTTACTATTGTCCCTATTTTGCCATAATGCCTCTTCTCATGTTTACAACATAAGAAACATTCTTCCAAAGAAAATTGGATTAATCGTGGAGAATTTAGAGTACAAAGGATGGCGGATACTCTCTGGCTGGTGGTTCCGTGTAGTGTAGTGCCAAGTACTGAAGAGTGGGTGTTCTAGGAAAATCAGTACAAAGCAGTGTATTAGTATAGTAAATATTTCAAAATGTAAAAACAAGTACACAAATGGAAACCTCTGACCCACTATTCAAGATTTATAGTAGAAAACAGATGACTGGAGCATACAGAAGCGACAAGTAAAATGTGCTGGATTTTTCCAGCATGAAAACAGATAAATCCCAGCACTGTTCTGCCATCTCCATGGGAGCTACAAATTCCACAGCTTTTGGGGGGCTTTTTTTTTGAAAAACACGTTTGACCAATCAATTACAAGTAAGGCCCATTCATCTGCAGCTCCAGCTTTTGAAGTATGACTGATCCTCCCAGCGATTTCAATCTACTTTTCTCTGCTGGATCAAACCAAAGTCCAACATCCTGCTTCTAGCAGTGTGCTTCAGGAAGCTCACATGAAGGAAACAGCTGGTCACCCCCAGCTTCACAGTCAAGATTTACTGTCTCTATATGTTTCCCAAGCTACTCAGACGCAACTTCTGCAGAGGTGCCATTAACAGCATGTTCACTATAATGTGTACAACCAGGATTTTAAACACAAAAGATATCTCCAGAGGATAGCCCTGTTGGTCTGCAGTAGAACAGCTAGATTTGAGTCCAGTAAACCCATCGGAGACCAGATTTTTGGGGGTATAAGCTTTCAAGAGTCCACACATCCTTTGTCAGATACCTTCCAGTGTTTTGCAGAAAGAAAAACCAAAGGGCACTCTTCTCCTATAGAATAAAAGACAGGACTTTAACTCAGTAAATGGTTCATGGAAAGTGTAGCAGACAGCACTGGATCACATCCACTGTCACTGCTTCAATTCCATGCAACCGAGGAGGAATGTCACATAGGAAATTCTTGCCTACTGTACAGATACTAAAAATACAAAAGTCCAGACAATAAGGCAGGAAGTCTACTAGCATTCCCATAAGCATACTTAACCTATGCGGTCCCCTGTCTGGGCACACTTTTTGAGCGGCTGCACCATTCTCATGCCCCAGATTTCTCTGGGATTGGATGCAGTTCTGCAGGGCCTGTAAGACAGAGCAGTTCTACCAGGCATATGTTTGAGGCAGCTTCTATTATTACCACCAAAAGGCCTACCTCTTCCTGCCCCTATCCTTTTCATGGTTCTCTTCTCAATTGGTTGAGATGTCTAAAGGTATAATATTTTGGCATATTCTAATATTAGTCGTCGTAGCTGCCATCTATGTTTTAAATTGTTACTTAAGGTATGATTTTATCATTTTTATATGCAAGAAGCTGCTCTGAGACCGCAAGTAGCATATACATTAAAACAATAAGGAAGTCACAGAAAGTATCCTTCTAACCTCAATAACATGACAACATTCCCTATCCAGAGTAGCCACCATTTGAGTTGTAATCTATACATTCGCTCAGTTAAGTGATCAAAACAAGAAGGCCTCCACTCCACCACTGTGATTCCAGTGTAACCCCGTGTAACTTTTCGCTTTCTTTTAATTATTAAAATAGGATGGAAATATTTGTAGCTAACAACATGGCCATAGGGTGAGATAAGGTCGATGGCAGTGTACATTGCGCTTTGGAGACATATTGAGGAATTTAATTTAATTGGTGAACACATCCTCTGTGCAGGGCCTTAATGGAGTAAAGATCCCCGGGAGGATCACAACAGCCATGGCCAAAGTCCTCTGGGAATCTTACATGGAGGTAAAAAGCAACAGCCCTTTGCTTGCACCAAGATCTCATTTCCAGAGCTTTACTGCCTCAGAGTATGGAGATTCCTGCTATCATGAACCCTCTGCCCTACCCTCCCATAACTGTATGACTTGTAAAATGTTGTTTACGAAAATTAATTCATAGATATTATGAAGGGCAAGACATTAAACCCACCAGGAACACCTCTGCCTCTAGTTACAATGAAATCCTGAAGAGCTTTTATATATTACATTATTAAAATGGGAGGGTACTCTAAAGCCATGCAAAATCATATACATGAATGGGAGGCAATTCTGCACCCATCATGTACTCATCTGTGTCAGTTGCATAAATCATGCAACGATTTTTTAAAAATGATGAACGGAGTGGGCAATTCTACATCCACCATGGATCCTACCTACTGCCCCACCTGTACAAGTCTGGCATAATATTATTTACAACATTAATTTAAATTATGAAGGGGGTACTCTGAACCCTCCAGGGACCCCTCCAGTATTAGTTATATTCAAAATATTGTTTAAGTTTAGTAAATTATGAACGGAGGGGGGGGAGCAATGAAACCCACCATGTACCCCCCTCCCTCCTCAGCTGCATAAAACCTCCAAAAAGGAGGGGGCAATGAAACCCACAATGGACCTCCTCCTCAGTTGCATACTCCAAAACGAGAGGGGGGTGTGTGTGTGTGTGTGTGTGTGCAACCCACTATGAACACACACACACACACACACCCCTTGAGTTGCATAAATATCACCAAAGGCTGTTCTTTATCAATGGAAAGTCAACACTACGGACCTTCCCCAGCCCGTCTTCGTTGCATAAATATTACGTCTTTAACTATGGAGGGGGCAACGATACCCCCACCCTGAACCCGTCCCATTAGGATGGGGGGGGGGGCTCGCTTATTGTGTTGGGGGGAGGAAGATATGGGATGGGGGTGAAAGATATGGGGGCGACTCGCCCCCATATCTTCCTCCCATCCCCGTCCGTGGCACCCCCACACACACAATAAGCGAGACCCCCCACCCCCCACCCCGCATCCGAGGACAGCAAAGGGAGGCGCCTCCTCCCCTCAGCCGCCGCCGCCTCCTTCACTCCCTCCGTCCGTCTGTCCCTCCCGCCTGGAGCTCCGAGGGGAGGCGGCGGTTTCCCGGCTCCTCGGCTGCAGCCACACGGCCGGCTCTCTGCATCCCCCGCGGGCAGGTAAGGGCGAGCGCCCGTCGGCGTGGAAGTGGGGATGGCAAGGCGGGCTAAGCGAGGGGCGGCGCAGGTAGGCCGCGCGGGCGGAGGCGACGGTGGCCGGCCTAGGCCAAGGCTTAGCGACCCCGGCCGCCGACCTCGCGGCCCCTTCCCTTTCCATGGCTCCTCTCGCTGATTCCCCTCAGCGCTGCCGCCGTTTCGAGGGCGGCCTCTTTTGGCCGAGGTTCGCAGCCGCCGCCAAGCAGGCAGGCAGGCAGGCAGCGGGATAGGGACCGTATCATTCCCGATTTAAAAAAAAAACAGTGACCCTGAAGTCCAGCTCCAAACAATTGGACATACATCTGACATTAAAACGCTCTATTGCTGAACTGAAAGTAGCCTACTGAAAGGCTTCAAAGGGAGATTGCAACGCCGGTGTCTGGGAATAGAACGCAAAACCACAAGTTCAGGGCAATAGATCTCCCTTCCATAGGGACTCTTCCCATGGGGAGTCTTCTGTCGTTACTAATGCTGATTTTACCTCTCAGTTCCTTATATCTAATTGGTTTTGTTTGTTCCGCCTCACCTCATTAAATGCCCTATTAAACAATTTTCGTCCTCCTCTACTGTATATGTATCCTCACAACAACCCTGTGATGTGAGTTAGGCTGAGAGTGTGTGACTGGCTCAAGGTAACCCAGCAAGCACCCATGGCAGTGTGTTTTGTGCTATACCTCTGCAACCGGACTCTTGCTTGGCCCTTCTTGGTAACACAAGTCCCACTTTCTGACCTGGATATAAAAGGTTGATAGATCTTTCATCCCACTTGTATCTGATGAAGTGACTCATGAAAGTTTATGCCTTGGAAAATGTTGGTGATCTTTAAGGTGCTCCTGGACTCAAATTTTGTTCTGCTATTACTGACTTAAACAGCCACCACCTGAAACCCTTCTCCATAATATATATATATAAATGATATTTTGATGTAGCAGCCCTGATCTTGCCTCATATATAAATAATAAGTATATTTTTAAAGTATATGAAAAATGTATAAATAAAACAGCAGGTCCAGTTGATCTTCAGGGACATTCAACAACATTTATTCCAGCATGAGCTTTCACTAATCAAGATTGACTCCACAATGGAAGAAGCAAACTTAAAGTGAATAAATTTATGTTAAAAGCTGCAAACAGCAAATGTGTGTTTGTTTATAAGCCTGTTTTCTTCTCCAATGGGGAGGCAAAGAAATGACTATCACGGCACTCCCCTTCTGATTTTATCCTCCCAACAACAACCTTGTGGAGTAGGTTAGACTGAGAAAGAAAGTTTCCATGATGGAGTGAGCCTTGATCTCCCACATCCAATCCAACACTATAATCACTACATGGTTATATAAGGTGCCATTTGGACTCCTGATTTATTTTGCTGCTATATATCATTGTGACTACCCATCTGGAATTAACTGGAGGTTGTGTTCTTTGGTGGGGGCAGTGGGCGGGGGTCACCCCAGATTTATTTCATCTTTTGGTCACCCACTGTCAGCTGTCCATCTCATATCAATAATAATTGCTCGTTGCAGGCACTTTATCTTCTCTGAAGCCCTTTTCCTTATGGCAAAATATGTCATGCCAGATTTTTGTGTTCTTTTTCTCACTCTCTCAACAAAACGGCATTTCGCTCTCAATCTGCAGTAACTAATTTTGGAGCATTTTTAACAGATTTTGTGTGTGTGTGTGTCAGAATCTTTGGTGGGCTAGAACATGCTTGGTTACATGCCAAAATGTTCTCAGTAAAATGTTATTTTACTCTGTGTGTGTATGGATAACTGAGGCAAGGTCAGGGCTGCTAATCAAAATATCACAGACATGTAGGGGGAGGGTTTCAGATGGCTAGCTGTGTTTGGAAGATGTAATGGCTTATTTTAATGTGTTGATATCCTGCTTTTCTTCAGTTAAAGACAGTAGACTGGTTTACATTCCTGAGGCCCATCCTGATGCTGACCAGATGCTGAACTTTAACCAGAATTGCCCTTCAGCCATACTCTGTGACACATAATCTCATGGGTACAGAAAGGGGGAAGCATAAACTAGGGAGTCAAAATGCTAGAGGTAAATTTTAATGCAAAGTTCAGCTGTATACAAGATAGCAGTAGCAGTTGAGAAGGACAGTAGTTGGGAATGGTCTCTTTGGCTGATTCCGCATGGGCCAAAAACAGTGGTGTGAAAACGGTGTGAAAACAGTATAAACCCTGTATTGTCGAAGGCTTTCACGGCCGGAATCACTTGGGTGCTGTGTGGTTTCCGGGCTGTATGGCCGTGTTCTAGCAGCATTCTCTCCTGACGTTTCGCCTGCATCTGTGGCTGGCATCTTCAGAGGATCATAACCTCTGAAGGTTATGATCCTCTGAAGATGCCAGCCACAGATGCAGAAGCTGGCGATCGGAGAGAATGCTGCAAGTTTCCCCATATTCAGGCTCCCCAACCACACAGCTCCTAATATACCCTCCTTACACCGTTTTAAACCCTTTTACACCATTTTCACACTGTTTTCACACTGCTGTTTTTGGCCCATGCAGAATCAGCCTTTGCTTAGCTGTCTGCTTTCTCATAGAAACGTCATGATCTGTACTACTTGCATTTCATCACCTTTTGAGCTCACTTTATGCTGTTTCGATGTGCCTCTCTATACCCCTATATACTGTATGTACCTCTATATGATGTACCCAAGAGTAACGCTTGATTAAGGAGAAGAAAAGTTTGGATTCATACCCCACCTTTCTTTCCTGTAAAGTCTCAAAGTGGCTTACAAACTCCTCCCTTCCTCTCCCCATAACAGACACCTTGCGAGGTAGGTGGGGTGTGAGAGAGTTCAAAGCGAATTGTGACTAGCCCAAGGTCACCCAGTAGGCTTCAGGGGGAGGAGCAGGGATATAGTGCTTTTAATCATTTCTATTGAAGGTTATGGTTTGATATAGAACAGGAAGTTTGATATGGAAAGGATCCTTCAAATCAGGGCCCGGTTGAATTCCAACGTGCCGTGTTTCAGAGACTTGTGAGCCAGCTGACATTTGCGTTCTGTAAATATAAACAGTGTCCCTTCCATAGCCGAGTGTTAAGAAGTTTGCACCCAAAATGTTCATAGCTTGTAATTAAGTAAATATTGTAACAGCAACATGGAGAATGTGGGAGGTGTTGCTGTTTGTGCATCCAAACAGACGCTAAAGATAAATTGCTTTGGAAATTTACCAGAATTGTTGGTAAGGGACAGTGGGTAGATAATTGTTCACTGGCCTAAGAGACAATAAGGAGATAGCCTGAAAGATTTGCCTCTCTGTCTTTGCTACCTGCAACTTGGATGAACAGCTTTAATAATGCAGAATGCAAGAAAGATTCTTCTTTTGCGTGGAAACCAAAAACGAGGATTCACTTAGTGCTGCCAAAAACACATTATTTTGCTGTATTCCCATTCACAGTGGTGTTCTCAGTGGAAACAATAGCGGAGATCAGGTCTGCTCAGCTTGTGACCATTTATGCCTAATGCAGCCTGTGGCCATATGTTATCGATTTCCAGGACCCTGACAGCTCCATTTGCAGTCTCTTACCAGGACCCAAATTCAGGAGGTTTATGGTACTCCTGGTGCGATGTGTTCAATTTGGGGATTAGCAGTTTTGCATACCTGGAATACAGTATTTCAATACCATAAAACTGTAGGAAATATACCCTCCCACTTCTGGGGAATGTGAATAAGACTTTGGGCCATCAAACCATTCTGTTGCTCATGGAGAACTAGGATTATTTCTGTTCTTTTCAGATTTTGCATTACCATTTTTCTCTGACGTCGCTTGTTATTTTCATTTTCTCAATCTTCCAGAGTATCCAGGAGGAATCCCTCTAGCAGGGTTGTTGATATACTAGTGGATGCTAGAAGAATCTTGCCTCATTTTTTTTCATACTGGGCATTCAAATCACAGCCATTATTTTTGTTTTTTATATCACAGAAGAGAGTACAGAAATCAGTAATGGTGGAAATCCTTTGTAGAATTACTCCAGTCTAAGCCCACTGAAATCGAGAAATTATTTTGATTCCAGCCCAGAGTGAATTAGGAAATTTACTTTGTACCGTAATTTTTTTCCCATTGACTAATCTGAAAGTTACCTTGGATGCTTGTGCATTTTATTAGCACCTGTTTTGCTAATTTGTGGAAAAGATGGCAGGCATGAAATTGCTTCCATTCTTATGCTTTGCAAAAATATTTTCTTAAATTTAATCTGGTAATTTAACCTTTAGTCTCTATGGTATCCTTTCATGTGCTTCCCCTCATGTACGCTACTGTGGCCTAATGGTTAACAGCCCAATCCAGAGCTGTCAAGCAGGCAGGGACAGCACTGCTCTGGTACTGCCCTGCCTGCTCCAAAAGGCTTTCCTGTGGTGCAGGAAGCCCAAGAAGTTTTAAAAACTTCTAAAGGGGGAAGTGGAGATATGCCATGAAAATTACGGCTTAGGTCTGAGTCCTGCTCCTCTGGCACAAGGTGACTAAACTGGCAGTGGAATCCAACTAAGGTTGGTTTCACCCTCGGGAATGCCTCCACCATGCCAACACAGTTTGGGGCAGCAGGGAAGTGCCGGAGGAGAGCTGGATGATGAGTCTGGGCATCTGAGGAATCCACTGAGGCCAGGCACATGCGTAAGTGCCTCTCTGCCAATGTAAGTTCCCTGGAGAGGGCGCTTCCTCTGGCATAAGCACGTGCCATATCCGGGCAGAGAGTTGGCCCCCTCCTCTGAATTGGGTTGCCCGAGCGGCAGACTAATCTGGAGAACCAGGCTAGATTCCCCACTCCTCTATGTGAGCATTAGACTCTAATCTGGTGAACTGGTTTTGTTTCCGTGCTCCTCCACGTGCAACCTGCTGGGTGACCTTGGGATAGTCACATTTCTCTTTAACCTCTCTCAGCCCCCATCTACTTCTTTAGGCATAGGTGTCCTACTCACGGCCCTCCAGATGTTATGGACTACAGTTCCCATCATTCCCTGCCAGCATCGTGCTGGCAGAGGATTATGGGAACTGTAGTCCATAACATCTGGAGGGCCATGCGTTTGACACCTGTGTCTTTAGGCGTCTGTTATAGGGAGGGGAAGGGGAGGCAATTGTAAGTCACTTTGAGACTCCTGAAAGGTGGAGCAAGTCAAGTACAAAAACTAATTCTTTTTTAAAAATATAGTAGTAATGCATTGTTAAATAAGAGTTTATTAGTTTTACCTGTTGTTTTTGTGTATGCATATTTAGGAACCAGCTTGAGGTGTGATGCTTGAGTGATACTGACATCATGACAGCAGTTAGACACAGAAAAGGAACAAAAGCCTCAGAGGTTCCAGATGAGCGACATGAGAAGCACTGGAAGCTGGATGGGAAAGTTCTTCCAGGTAGGTCATCTTGTTTGTGAGTTTCAAAGAAATCTTTATAAACACCATTAGTTCACCGTCTTCAAGTAAATTTAAATACTTAATCTGTATTTATTTTAAAGAGGAATGTAAGAGATCAGAATTCAAACAATGTCTGTCAGATTTATGTCCCCATCTGAGCTTGGTCCTGTGTCCCCCATCTATCAGAACCAGTAAAAATTGACCTTTTTTCCCCAACTGAATAGAAATATGAGAAAAGCAAATAATTTGGGGGGAAATACAGTACCTAGGTAGGAAAGGATCCAGGGTACTCCAAGGATCTCAGGATCTTGTCCACATTCCTCTTGGAAAGCTTTTAAAAAAACAGTTGGATTTCTCCCTGTTTGATTTTTCAACCCTTTAAATTAATACCATAGAACCAGAGAGTTGAAAGGGGACATATATCTAGTCCAACCCCCTGTCCAATGCAGGATCGGCCTAAAGCATCTCTGACAAGTAACCATCTGGCTGTTGCTTGAAACTTCCAGTGAAGGTTTGAGCACTCCCGCTGCCGGCCCACATCTAGAGGAAGGGACTGCATTTTTTTTCAAGCACGTTGCTGGAATAAATGATCACAAATGATAAATATTTACCAATATCTTTGGCAGGTGGAAAAGTGTGGAAGAAACTTTCAATCATCACTGGTGGTTTTGTTGGCATTTCCCTAGGAATTCTCACTTCTGTTTATGTTGCTACTCTCCATGAAAATGATCTATGGTTTTCTAACATCAAGGTAACAGACTGACTTTAATGGCATCGTTCCTTTCCCTAAGGCGTTTCTCACAATATGGATGATGGCGTGTCTTGTTGATACGTGGCTTTGCGAACACATTTATTGTGCAAAGCTTTTGCCAAGCGTACTGTAGCACTGCATTTTCTTCATTGCTGATCCTTGTATTTTTTTTTTACAAAATTGAACACTGTTCTTATCAGGTATTCTCTTGAACATTTACTGTAGCAGCACAAGATACGTGTGTCATGTGCCATCAGGTTGGTATAAGGCCACCCTATGAATTAATTATCTCCAAAACATCCCATCATGAAAGCCTTGCTCGGGTCTTGCAAACTGAAGGCCATGGCTTCCTTTATCCATCGCATGTTGGGAGCAGCAGTGGCGTAGTGGTTAAGAGCAGGTGCATTCTAATCTGGAGGAACCGGGTTTGATTCCCCACTCTGCCGCTTAAGCTGTGGAGGCTTATCTGGGGAATTCCAACACATGCCACCTGGGTGACCTTGGGCTAGTCACAGCTCTTCCGAGCTCTCCCAACCCCACCTGCCTCACAGGGTGTTTGTTGTGAGCGGGGAAGGGAAAGGAGTTTGTTAGCCCCTTTGAGTCTCCTACAGGAGAGAAAGGGGCAGTGGTGGGATCCAAACATTTTAGAACAGGTTCCCATGGTGATGGGATTCAAACAATGGTGTAGCGTCAATGGGGCTGGGCGGGGCACAACGGGGGCGTGGCCGGGCATTCTGGGGGCGGGGCATTAATAATTTCTCTGTTACTGTAAAAAACTCTTACTGTAAAAAAAAAGTTCCTAATTTCCAGCTGCTATCTTTCTGTCCATAATTTAAACTCATTATAGCAAGTCCTGATGTCTACTGCCAACAGAAACAACTACTTCTCCTCTAATTGACTGCCTGTCAAATACTTAATACTTTCAAATACTTAATTTTGTTTCTAGAAATCAGAAGGAGGATACTTTCCTTAAACAAGGAACTTTACCATATTTCTAAAACATGTTTTTAAAACAGCCAACAGGGAGAAATTATCCTGTTTTTCTAGCTTCGCTAACCAGCCACATAGGAAACAACAGGACTTTATGATTTTTGGACCTAGTGGAATTTCTAACGGAAAAGCAGACCCAATTAGTAACCCCCTCTCGGCACACACAATTGATTAGTAACCCACTCTCGGGAACTGGTGAGAACCTGCTGGATCCCACCTCTGGAAAGGGGGGATATAAATCCAACTCTTCTTCTTCTACTACTGAGTCGTGTTCCCCAGTGTGGGACTGCATCCTGCAACCTGCAACAGTAGAATTCATTACGTGGTACATTAAAAGTATTTTCATCGCATGATGTCCTGATAATATGTTTTATCTTTAGCTCTCTATTAGGGCAAATTCAGTTGCAATTTATTGCCAGTTCTTGTAAAATAAATCAGGACTGGGTAATGATAGAAAATTTTCCAAGAGAAAAAAAGGAAAAAAAAGATTGGGTCAATAACTCAGTGATCTGAACACAGATTCTTTCTGGCAGATGAAAAGCAAATGATGTAGAGAGCT
The DNA here is from genome assembly GCF_021028975.2 of Sphaerodactylus townsendi. Lineage (NCBI taxonomy): Eukaryota > Metazoa > Chordata > Lepidosauria > Squamata > Sphaerodactylidae > Sphaerodactylus > Sphaerodactylus townsendi. Next base: position 19,991,666 of record NC_059438.1, read on the forward strand.
TATTAAGAATGCACCTTTTACTTGTTCTAGTTCCTGAAAGCGTGTAATGTCTGGATATCAATAGGTATCCGCTCCACTCTCATGGGAGGACACAGCATTGTTGTGAGCCGCTTAGATTTGTAATTTCTCAGACCTTGGATAAGAAGCTGAGACAGTGAAGCAATATTCAGTGAGGTAGCATGCGTTGTGTGGTTTAAAGGGAAAAAATGAAAACAAGATATCCATTAAGTAGACAAAAATATATATTCTGTGTATATTAACACAAGCGGGGCCTACAAAACTCACAGGAGGGGGGGTTCTTATTTTCCCCATTGTGGTTCCAGGCCTCCCCACACCCACCTTGCTCTCATCGTGCTGCTCCAGACGAGAATGGTGGTGACTCCTCCTTCCTCCCAACCTCACTCTCTTGCCACCACATTTGGGGAGAGCAGTTCCCCCTCCCCCATGCAATTGGGCCCAACTTTAAAAAGCAGGGGACATTTAAACCTCTCATGGTTTTTTTTAAGTTTCAGATTTTTGTTCAGATCTAGGGGGTCCCCTAAATCTGCGGAAACATTTGTTAGTGGGTCAGTGTGCCCTCTATCTGCTTATTTAGGTATTTGCAGGCAGGAGACACAGTTGGAAATTAGCTATACAGATGTAAAATGTATTCTGTATATGTTAAAATATAAAATATATTATCTTCATGTCCATTTGCATAATTATTTTGTTTTTTTGCTTTAAAAAAGGTGGTCCAATCCAATCATAGATCATCTCAACCACTTTGACCCTCAGTGTAAGTCGAGACATCTAATGAGCAATGTTCCAGAAATCTGAAGCAAAGCATAGGTATCAGACATGATATGTTAATGGTAAAAATGGTATTACTTATGTAGAAAACAGCCCTGACTTGGATGGCCCAAGCTTGCCTGATCTTCGTAGATCTTGGCAGCTAGGCAGTCGTCTCTAGTTGGTATTTGGATGAGAGACCACCAAGGAAGCTTAGGTCACTGCAGAGAGGAAGGCAAAGTGCCTCTGTTCACCTGCTGCCTTGAAAACCCTTTGGGGTCACCATCAATCATGTATGACTTGATGACACTTTTCACTACCAAGAAAACAATGAAGTGAGACAAGATAATCCAGATACCAAGCAGATAGTCCACAGTCCTGAACCGTTCCCTTGACAACACAACTTTATTCTGTAAATACGGATTCTATCATGTGCATAAAAAACAGATCACATTTTTTTTAAATTTAGAAGTATGTAGGGCTTGCTTTCTTAGCTCCCAGGGGAGTTCACAACATGGGACACAAAGGTGGAAAGGACCTTAGAGGCCTTCTTAATTCAGGAAGACCGAAATGTAGGCATCTCTGATAGACAGCTGCCCAGCCTCTGTTTGAAGAGAGAGAGAACATACCCTCTGCTTCACTCCCCAATACTGTAATTGGTTCCATTATTGAACGTCTCGTGCCATTAGGAAGTTTCTCCTTAATGTTCAACTGAATGTTACCCTCCTGCAATTTAAGCCCGTTTGATTTAGTCTTGCCTAATGAATAACAAGTAAAAGTCCAGCGATAAAACAATTACAAACCAAACAGCACTATTAACAGTTACCCTTTTCTAAATCTGTTGTATTGTTATGAGTGCTAGGAAAGCCGTGAATTGCTTTAGTGCTAGAAATGTTTTGTGAATGAAGAAAGCAGATGTTATCTTAGTATGAAACAGATGTAAAATGGTTGCGTTTAGCTTGTAAAATATGGCGTTTGGTTGAATGCAGCTGGTGCCAGGCTTACTAATTAATCACATTCGAGGCATTTCTTTACTAATTAGATCCCCCTCCATGTCCAGGCCTCCCAAAAATTCAATTCCGAAATGTTTCTGAGTCTTTCCAGGTTTTTAATACATGGAAATGATTTCCCCCCAAGTACATGTTTTTAGTATTCAATTGGTATAGAAACGTCCATCTCAATCATTGTATACTAATTTTTTGGAATTTCTGGTAGTTTATTCTGATTCTAGTGGCACTTCAATGCTTGGAATATAATGTTCAAGAGGGTTTTGGTATAAACCATCTGCCGTTCTCTCTTTCCTCGTTGGTTTGCTTAATTTTGGTTTGTATAGTGAGAATTGGACTAAATAAAACTCCATGTATGAAAATCCATTAAAGCAATCACTCTGTTCTAAAATGAGACGTCCATAAATAGCATAGTAACGTTAAAGTAAATACCAGTGTAAATGAGTTTTTTAAAATGTTGAAAAAATGCGTGGAGGATGGAATTGTTGTTGTTCTTGTAATTCAAGAAGTGGCGTAGGAGGTTAAGAGCTCATGTATCTAATCTGGAGGAACTGGGTTTGATTCCCAGCTCTGCCGCCTGAGCTGTGGAGGCTTATCTGGGGAATTCAGATTAGCCTGTACACTCCCACACACGCCAGCTGGGTGACCTTGGGCTAGTCACAGCTTCTCAGAGCTCTCTCAGCTCCACCTACCTCACAGGGTGTTTGTTGTGAGGGGGGAAGGGCAAGGAGATTGTAAGCCCCTTTGAGTCTCCTGCAGGAGAGAAAGGGGGGATATAAATCCAAACTCCTCCTCCTCCTCCTCTTCTTCTTCTTCTTCTTCTTCTTCTTCTTCTTCTTCTTCTTCTTCTTCTTCTTCTTCTTCTTCTTCTTCTTCTTCTTCTTCTTCTTCTTCTTTACATTTGACTGGGTAGCCTTCATTTGTTTCTTAATATGAGCCACATTGCTCGTTTTAAATTGGGCAGTTGGGCATATCCAAGAACAGGTGTGCTCGAATGCTGCTGCCATCACATGCATTGTACACAAGTTACAAAGAACACACAGATGAGCTCGGTACACTTTTCTTTATATGTGTATTGAATAATTCTCATGTTAACGTTCCATACGTGTAGAGATGAACATATGGCTTCAACCCACATTCATCCAGGTGATGGTGCCTGGTTTCATTTGTAAAGCGAAGGCACACTGACTCTTTCTTACAGACAGGTATATGAAAACACGTGCAGGTCATACGTGGATTAATTGTAACGTATGAACAGGGCTACAGAGACCTTTGCTAATGTGTTTAGTAGCTGCACTTGACTGAAACAACATGGTGACATTTAGCAAATTGCTCCACATAACTTTTTTCTTAAGGAAAGCTGAGATTCTCATGATTTTTGCAGATGTTTGTTTAGGTATTTATCCAGTGCTTTTTTCCCAAAGCAGTTTACTGCACCATTCCCCCCGGCCCCCCCACCCCCCGGCCCCACTTTCTGCTATTATGCTCACAACAACCTTGTGATTAGTCTGAGAGAGTGACTTGCCCAAGGCTGCCCTTCAAACTTCCCTGGGCCTCCCAAATCATAGTCTGACACTCTAACCCTCTACCACACTGGCTGTTACCATGCTGGTTATATCAGCAATCCTTAATGAAATGCAATGAGGGGACCTCACTGACTAGTTTCTTGAGTATCTATATCTGTTTACTTTTCTTATGAAATCCAAAGTTGTTTAATAGATTTGGATATTGGTCATCTGGGTTTAAATGTCTGCCATGTCCCTGATTGGTTTCACAGGATTATTGTCAGGGTGAGGGTTAAAGACTAAATTGATCTTTTAACCACATTGCATGAATTGCTGCTCATTGGCATTTTAGGTATACCGACATTACTCAGAGATCCAGCTTAAGCAGTTTGAAGATTGAGAATCAGTTTCCTCTTGCATCTTGACTGGTGTGTTTCCTTACAGGAGGTTGAGCGGGAAATATCCTTCAGGACAGAATGTGGCCTGTATTACTCGTATTACAAGCAAATGCTACAGGCTCCATCCATTCAGTCAGGTATTGTAATAATGTTTTGAATTTATTTTTTACTTCCTAAATTGCACAAAGAGCAAGTTGGCTTTCAAAAGCGTGGCTCTTGTGTTTTAATGGGAGAGCTGGATTCTCACTGGCACTGGCACTGGAATAGGTACATTCTAAAATAGGAAGGCAAAGTTCTTTCTGACAGTAGTATTTTGAAATGAAAGAGAACTTTCTTTCGTTTCTCATTTTGTGAATTCTCTTCAACAAGAGAACAGGGCTGGATTTGCCAAAGTCTTCTAAGTACTATTTTAAAAGCTTCTTAAAAGTTGACCAGCCCTTATCTCACTTATTCCTTCTCCTATAGGTTTAAATAGCTTGATGTATGACAATAAAACTGAGTCCATGAGGACAATTAATATACTTGAAAGAATGAATGTTTACCAGGAGGTACTTCTGAGTATTCTATATAGGACTTTGCATATTAAGGTAAGTATTCTATTACTATTCATTTAGAAGACCAATGCATCAAAAAACAAAAATATTTATGGATTATTTCTCAGAAAGTAGTTCTGTTTCTAGGTCTTTAAAATCCATATTTTTTCAAATGGCTAACAAACACAGCATACCGAGTAAATATTCATGTTCAAGTATGTTCAACAGAATTTAAAAGGAAAGGTGATGAGTCAGACGTTCAGCCATTGTTATCTGGTTCTCCTTTGTTCATATTATGTTTTCGTATATTTGTGCAATATGCTGTTTTAGTTATTAGATTTTTTTAAAATGGCAGCCATCTTCAATATCCTAGCGATAGACAGGCAAGACAGAAATCTACCAAAGTACTTGCCAGCACATTTTAAAACTGCACCCTGCTGTCTAAAAGTGAGAAATAAGCAAGTTGGGCATGGAACCCTAAATGTACTGAAACAGCCTGTAGAGTGCTGCTGTTTTTTGGATTTTTACTCCAGGTAAACTAATGTCCTGTTTCTAAGCTTGTGCTCTTCATTAGAATTAGAAGACTGGCTACAATGCAGAGTTGCTGTTGCCACCAGTTCCCCCCCCCCCCCCCCCCATCTCAATCAGTGGCCTTCTCAAGAGCAGAAGACAACCTGGAGATGCCAATTGTAAGAGCTGGTGCTTCCACATCAGGGGAAGCAGGTATCTAGCTAAAGCAACAGTTCAGACCTGATGGTTAAAGGTGCAAAGTTTTTTTCCTGCTTCCTTTGTATATCCCATCTTTTTGTGAGAAAACAATGGCTGCTTTTTTCACTGGCATATCTAGGTGGAACCCGCCCCCCTTTACTGGCAAGAAAATTACTTCTACATGCGTAATTATATGCATTCACCAGAAGTGTTAGTATTCTTGCAAGTCAAAAGTTTGGGTCTTTTATGCTTAAAGAACCAAACTATGTCCAAATTCAGAGCAAGGAGCCTGCAAAAAGCCCAACAGGAAGGAAGGAAGGAAGGAAGGAAGGAAGGAAGGAAGGAAGGAAGGAAGGAAGGAAGGAAGGAAGGAAGGAAGGAAGGAAGGAAGGAAGGAAGGAAGGAAGGAAGGAAGGAAGGAAGGAAGGAAGGAAGGAAAGAAAGGAAGGAAGGAAGGAAGGAAGGAAGGAAGGAAGGAAGGAAGGAAGGAAGGAAGGAAGGAAGGAAGGAAGGAAGGAAGGAAGGAAGGAAGGAAGGAAGGAAGGAAGGAAGGAAGGAAGGAAGGAAGGAAGGAAGGTTATTTGCGTAACTGAAAATATACAGTTTAACATGATTGATAATTCATATGTTGATTAATAATCCATAAAGTTTCTTTATCCCAAACATTCACTGTTCCAAGTCCTTTATTAGGAAGCGGTCCACAGGAACTCTCACAATAAGTAGTAACTGTACATCGTGCACAGTTGTTGTAAAGAGCATGGGATAAATTTGCATGGTTCGCACTTGGGTTATTGTTCTCTCAGTCTTTTCCCTTTCTCTAAGAAGCCATTTAGCCCCATAAAATGTTTTGCCTGCCATTCCCTTCACATACTTGTTATTGTAGCATCCCACCTGTTCTTCCAATATGCCTTAAGTTAAAGATTTAATTTTTTAAAAGATCCATATTGGGTTCCCTACTGAGCCACATTTGGCTCTAGTGCCAGGGGCGCAGACCTCCGTGATGAACAGTTGATTTCGTTCTAAAACAAACAATGCATATTTAACTCTCTCAATTCATCCTTGCTTTGCAGAAATTTTTAGAGCCTATTTATTTTTACATCTACACGTTATTTGGCCTTCAGGCGGTTTATGTGGTTGCTCTCTATGTAACCAGCTGGCTTCTTAGTGGGACTTGGCTTTCAGGTGTATTAGCTGCCTTCTGGTATATTACAAACAGGTGAGGTTAATTTTGTAATGTTTTTCCAAAAGCAATGTGTTGTTTTTCGTGTATTATACAAAAGGCGATATTAAATCTTTTAAAGGTGGGTTAGAAAGCCTGTAGGTATATTTGCTTTACGCCTGTCCTGTTCCTTAGACTTTTTCTTTGTCTCTGATTCACTAAGCCCCAGAGTGGAAGATAGGACTAGAGAGGAGCTATGGTTCAGTGGCAGATTATCTTCTTTACATGTAGAAGATCCTGGGTTCAGTTTCTGGCCGGTTAAAAACAGGATGAGGTGATGTGAAAGACCACTGCACTAGAACCTGCAGAGCAACTGCCAGTCAGAGTAGATCGGGGTCCACTACCTTTTGGAGCCTACAGGCACCTTTGGAATTAGGGCACAAGTGTGGTGGGCACAGCCATATGATGGCTGACACAACATGGCTGCCTCAGGAGGCGGAGCCAGCCTCAAAATGGCTGCCACAATTTATTTTCATTTATGCTGTGAAGATACTTGTGGAGTGGTAGCAGCTGCTGCTGAGCCTTGTTTTTAACTGCACAGCCAATCAGATCTCCAATGCCCAGTCATAAGCTCTGTGGGCAAAAATCTCACCTGGCCCCACCCACTGTCTAAGAATACTTGGTGGGAGCCAGAAGAACTCTCGGTGGGCACCGTGGTACCCGCAGGTACCGCACTGGGGACCCTTGGCATAGATAATGGATATGAGGACAGATCTTGATTTGTTGCAGGCCCCATGTTGGAGCCTGGGCAAGAAAAGGTTTGCCTCCCATTGACTGTGAGAAGAGTATCATTTTCCAGAATGGGTCGCCGGTTGTTAATGATGTGTTCAGCCAGTTTGATCCGAGAGCCATATTTTAGTGTTCTAAGCTTGTTGTAATCTGCCCAGAGCCCTTTGGGAATTGGGCGGGATATAAATCCAATAAATAAATTAATAAATAATGCTGCCCTTGACAGACAAGTCGTCTGACTCAGGATAAGGCAGTTTCGTGTATTGCCTCACGCAACACATATGTGCATGTGTAGCTGAAGCTTAAGGGGGGAGTACAAATTAGTGGGGAGAGTACAAATTATAGGAACAAACTGGGATGCTCGGGGGTGAAAATCTGAGGGCTGGGTTGTTCGGAAAAGCCTGATCTAATTTGCGGGTCTCCGATTTAGATTATCCCAAAGGGAAACCATTTTTCTTTCTGCAGAAATGTTGAAAGTGGAGCCGTCAGCCGGTTACAGGGTGGTTACTGCTTCTAAACATTTATTTAATGCCATTAGCGTTCTAGACAGCGTGGAGAATAGAGACACGACACAGTTAATAAAACTATCCGTTAGTAGCTTTTAATCAATTAATTAAAACAACCGCTGCAGTATTTTACTACTGGATGATGTTTTAGGGAATGCTCAATTAGTCAGATATTGGAGGAGGGGGGCAGACTGTATTGTTGGTATAGGCCAGTGGTGGCGAACCTTTGGCACTCCAGATGTTATGGACTACAATTCCCATCAGCCCCTTCCATCATGGCCAATTGGCCATGCTGGAAGGGGCTGATGGGAATTGTAGTCCGTAACATCTGGAGTGCCAAAGGTTCGCCACCATGGGTATAGGCCAACAATTTAATGTTTTTGTATTGTTGGATGTCTTCAACACTGATTGTTTGAAAGCCATCTTGTGTATGTTTCTCTCACTTTAGGCAATTTGTAGCATTGCCACAAACAATCATTTCCCCTTCCCATAAATTATCTCTAATTAAAATCTGAATTTAAAAAAAACACTTCAATGCAATAGTCAGGTTACTCTGAAATATTTTCCTTTATTTGACAGTAGTTAACGTTTGAAGTACTTCTTGATTTTTCCATCTTTGGTGCTGGCAAGTACCTTTTGCTTTTGTTTTCTGCAGAATAGATGCCACTCGGATAGAATTCACTATTCCGTTAAGAGAGAACTGGGCACTGCCAATCTTTGCTGTTCAAGTTGCAGCAATTGTATTCCTCTTCAGGCCTCATTTACGACCTACTCACGAAGTTAGTTGCTTTTTTTTTACTAGCGCTTCTTTCTGATATGATTTGATTCTAAATATGTTTATATGTCAGAGGTGGTCTGTATAAAGCTACTGCAATAAAAAGAGATGCTGAGTGAGTGACCTGTTAAACTAATTTATTGTCGAAGGCTTTCACGGACGGATTCAACTGGTTGTGGTGGGTTTTCTGGGCTGTGTGGCTGTGGTCTCTTAGATCTTGTCTCTTAGATCTTGTTTCACACTGTATCACAGATTTTTCTCTGTGATACACCTCTGAAGATGCCAGCCACAGATGCAGGCGAAACATTAGGAACAAGATCTACCAGACCACGGCCACACAGCCCGGGAAACCCACAACAACCTGTTAAACTAATTATTTTATGTCCTCCCACAATTAAACATAACTTTTTAGCACCACAGTCAAGTTTGAAACAATGCATTGGAAGAAGAATAAGAGTTTTTTTGGATTTATATCCCCCCTTTCTCTCCTGCGGGAGACTCAAAGGGGCTTACAATCTCCTTGCCCTTCCCCCCTCACAACAAACACCCTGTGAGGTGGGTGGGGCTGAGAGAGCTCCGAGAAGCTGTGACTAGCCCAAGGTCACCCAGCTGGCATGTGTAGGAGTGCACAGGCTAATCTGGTGAGTGATTGGTACTTTAAGAGTGCAGTCCTAAGCAGCTGCATCCTTTTCAGCTCACCGAAGTCATTGGACTGAGAAAGGAGTAACTCGGTTTAGGGGGAATTGCAAGCATCAATTGACCCTTTTTATCTTGCCACGTTTTTTCCTCTTGTCTCTCATTTGGCTGATGTTCCTTTCTTCTTTTTTTTTCCAGAGGCTGACGTATCTGACAGTATTTATTTCAACCTTCCTCTTCAGTTTGACTTGGCAGTTTAATCAGTTTATGCTGTTGATCCAAGCTCTGGTTTTGTTCACACTTGACTCTCTTGACTTTCTTCCTAGGGGAAAGGTGAGCTAATGACTAGATATGGGATTCTTGATATCATTGCATACACTTACATTGGAATAATAGAAAGCTGTTCAATTTGAGTATGCTAGATTGCATGTTTACATCCCAGTTGTTGGATATAATTTGAAGTTTAAAAAACAACACCATTGTTGTTCGAAGAATGTCGAAGAAGTCAAATAATACAGGCCTAGACTCAAAGCAGACTAGTTGTATATACATGTTTAAGATGCTATATCTTGTTGTTTTATATTTTTAATTAAATACTAGCATTTGAGTTTCAAAGTGGCATAAAATTCACTGCACCAAACAGGAGTAGTTGACCACAAGATTATCTAGGCCAGGGGTAGGGAACCTGCGGCTCTCCAGATGTTCAGGAACTACAATTCCCATCAGCCTCTGTCAGCATGGCCAATTGGCCATGCTGGTAGGGGCTGATGGGAATTGTAGTTCCTGAACATCTGGAGAGCCGCAGGTTCCCTACCCCTGATCTAGGCAATTCTATATTTGGACTGTTAACTCTGTCTCTCTGTCTCTGTCTCTGTCTCTCTCTCTGTCTCTGTCTGTCTGTCTGTCTGTCTGTCTGTCTGTCTGTCTGTCTGTCTGTCTGTCTGTCTCTCTCTCTCTCTCTCTCTCTCTCTCTCTCTCTCATGTTTGTGTGTTTGTGTGTGTGTGTGTGTGTGTGTGTACATGCACACACACATTTTTGCAGACAACCTTTATATTTATTCTTCTGTTGGTTATCCTACCCACTCTTTCTTGCTGGACCAGTATGCTAATTGTGAGATCTACTTGAAGAAGTTGGATACTTCTGTTTCAAGCAACAATTCCCAATGTCTCTGTTGACGGTGTTTTGTAGAAGTAATTAATGTTTGTTTTAGGCTTATTTTTGCATAATTTGTTGTCATTGTTTTTGCAGGTTACCTGGATCTATATAATACAAGTAGTCAGTTTACTGCTCGTCTGCTTACTACAGTTTTTCAATACCATGATAGCAGGATCATTGCTTCTAAGCTTTAATATGTCCATCTTGTTAGCAAGAAAACTTCAGGTATGTAGCTTTAAGCGATGGATTCCCTCAATTACTGTTGCTAGGCAACCACAGTATTCCATGCTGAGTTTCTGTGAGCAAAAAGGCAGAGGAAGAGGCTAAGGTCCTCTTTTGCAAACTTACTGCAAACGAAAGTGTGATAATGGCCCATTTTAACCTTAGACAATTTAAGAAAACTGCACGGCCCACCTGTTTGTTCTTGTGCTTTAAGCTCATGTCTTTCATACAGGACACAAAGTCACATTTCCTTTTGTAGATGGAGATTCATGATCATATGAAAAGGATATTAAATGATGATGCATACTTTACTTCCAGTACATGACAGGAAGTCAGAGCCGCTGCCCCCACTTTCCTGTGTGTTTCAGAACTGAAATGTATGCCTGTGTGACATAACAATGGGACTCTTGTGTCAAAAGGTGCCATCAAAATTGGCTCTGATAATATACTGTTCTGTTCAGTACCTTGGAGAGCACCCAGAGAAGGCAAGGGCTGTTGGTACCTTGAGAAGACCGAGCTTGACCCCTGCTGTTTATAGGGCTAACACACCAAAGCACACAGTAGTAGACAGACCTGAACTACAGTCTGCACTTGTTTGGCAAAGACCGTGGTCCAAACGAGGCAAGTCACTTTCCCCCCCACATCTCTCTGAGAGGAACATCATACTTTTGGAAATCAGACACATAAATAGGAAAGGGGGGGGGGTCTGTATGCCTCTCATCACTCTGGGATTCTTAATTGCCCTGCCAAGTCTCTGTTTTGTTAAGGCTCATCCCATATAAACTCCTGCATTCATATTTATGAAGTCTTCAAGATTTCTGCCTTCCATTGTCCCGTCTTTTCTTCCTCTCCTACACTGCAAGAGAGTTAGGATTTTCGAAGCTTCACTGGTTTCTCTCTTCAAAACGATGACTCTTTTGCTACTCTGAAAGTGAGGCTGGGGTGTCTCCTTAACCACCAGTAGTGTTTTAGTACAATATAATGTAGTAATGTGCCTTTTTTACATTAATATTGGATACACTAGTAATAGCGGGTGATGCGTTTGATCATCTTTGAGATCTGTTTTGAACACTAAAATATCAATTGCTTACATTTTCCAGAATAACCTGAAAACTGGAGGCTTCTTTAGCAGACTTGGGAAGCTTTTCCTCCATGTGCTTTTAGTGCTATGTTTGACATTTCTAGTAAATAATTTTATGAAGGTGAGTATATGTGCTTTTTTTTCTAGTTTTCCTGTTTTAAATATGTATAGTATGTGTATGAGCTCCCAAAGGCACCTGGTGGGCCACTGCGAGTAGCAGAGTGTTGGACTGGATGGACTCTGATCTGATCCAGCAGGCTAGTTCTTATGTTCTTATGAGTGTAATCTTTGTCAGACACAGAGAGATGAGTTAGCCAGGGAGAATAGCATGTGATTGCAGTCTCTTTTGTTTGTGCATATTATTTATCAGGAGTAGCAAATTGTAGGCCTGAACTATATGAATTGTTCCACACTATAAGAAAAGCAAGAATAAAACCATACTTGATTAAACCCTACTTGAAATATAGTAGGGATGTTAGTAGGAGTGCAGCCGTCTATTAACTTTGGCAATTCACAGAAAGTTATAACTTTTATTTCCTCACTCCACAGAAAGTTCTTAATCTCGAGTCAGATGAACATATATTTAAATTCCTAAAAGCAAAGTTTGGATTTGGAGCAACAAGGTATGATGCCAGTCATTATTCAAAAGTAAAATCATTTTTCTGGTTTGTCAGTGCAAAGTATCAATTGCTGAGGCCCATTAATTATGAATAATCATTCTTGATCTTGCATTATGACATGTACAATATTTATTAACAGTTTTTAAAAAGTCGTGTAGGGACATAAAATACAAACATCTGTTTAAAACAATGCCAAAGTGTGAAATAGTAGAATGGTATAAAATGTATTGTCGAAGGTTTCCACAGTCGGAATCAACTGGGCATTGTGGGTTTTCTGGGCTACCAAACCTTGGCCACATAGCCCAGAAAACCCACAACACCTCGTGTGAATTAGTACGAAAACAGTGTGAAATAGGTAACAACAAAACAATCTAAATGTCCAGATCTTGAATGGAACAAATATGTTTTAAGTTGTTACCAAAAAGAGACGAGGAAGCTTCTGAGAAAAAGAACATCTCAGGGCCCTGGGGCCAAAGAGGATAGAGCAAGGCAGATCTCAAAATCCTGTGGGGAACCACATGTGAATCTAGGATTATCGAAGGCTTCTACGTCCGGATTCAATCATCTGTGATGAAGCTTGGTTAGGTGGTTGTATTCAGGATCTTTACCTTTATTCAGCGAGCTGGCAGATTCCAGGGTTGGCTAGAAATCACAGGAGAGAAGTCTGGACACAGTGTGCAACAGACTTCTCTCTGTGATACACCTCTGAAGATGCCAGCCACAGATGCAGGCAAAACGTTAGGAACAAGATCTACCAGACCACGCCCACACAGCCTGGAAAACCCACCACAACCACATATGAACAGTTTCACGTGAGGCCTTTTTTAGCCTTTTTGCAAGAACTTCACAATTTCACCCTTCTTCTTTTCTTTTAGAGATTTTGACGCTAATCTGTACCTGTGTGAAGAAGCTTTTGGTCTGTTGCCTTTTGATACTTTCACGAGACTCTCAGACTCCCTCGTCTTTTATGCTTACGTATTTGTGCTTTTTGTCATGGCCATAGCAGCTGCTATTGCTGCTTTTCAAAACCTCTGGTATGTGCATTTTAAAGCCTCTAGGATTTTACCAGGGTCTTCCTTTCCCTGTTTACTGAGACTATCCCTGCATGAAAAGAGAACAGTGGTGCTCTATACTTGCCATTAGGAGGTTCCAAATATCTGAAATTTGGGTTGTAAAACTATTGAAACCAGAACCCAGTATATCAAAAATGTGTGTTTGGTATGAAAAGTACCCCTGGTAATAAAATCCTGCATTCTCCTTTAAATGCAAATAAGTATGCGGGTTGGGTGGATATGAGTGCCATCCCTCTAGCTGATGTTATCTCACATCCCAAGATGGTTATTGCAGAATTTCAGATAGCTGGCAAAGATGTTGGGTCTAGATGTCAAGTTGCAATCTTCAAACCACAATGATAAATTTGCTAGAATTGCTCTGGACTACAGATTCTCCTCACATCCCTAAAGCTTTGCTCTCACGGAACACCAATGCTGTATGCTCGGCAAAGATATGGGAGTTCACTTGATTAAATTCCCCTGGATTTAATCCCCCACCCAAACCTGCTGCTGCAGATAAAAACCTACAATGTGAAGGAGACAACTAGGCTGGACTTCTTCTCACTGACCTTCAGGTTTTCAGTATGGAAGGATTTTTTTTTGTATAGACAAGTATTTAGACAAAGGAAGCTCTGCCTGCCTTCCGCGTTGGCACACCTCTAGTCCATTTCCATTGACTCCGGCTATAGCTATACTGCACTCTATGAGCAGATGCCCACAGGATCCTCAAGTACCTTACCACAAGATCAGCTTAACAGTCTTACTCCAGTCTGGCCTAGACCTCAAAGTTTTAAGCTTTGGTCACTGGAAGAAATGTGGGGACACAATTTTCCTTTTCACTTTCCTCACTTAGCATACGCCTCTACATATTTCTGTTAGGAGAGACAACGTTGTTGGCATTGGAGGCTGCTCTTTGCCAATCCCCCCCCCCAAAAAAAACCTTGTGGTCAGTTCCCCCTGCTCTCCTCCCATCCCATCATGATTAATTCTCATTCACAATGAAGCATCCATTATTCGCACAGGGTGCCTGTGATTTTGCTCACTAACATTTAGATCAAGTTTTACAGGGGCTCAGCAGTGGGATCATCTGCCTGCAGAGGTGGTCAGTTTCCCCCCTCGGACAGCCTTCAAGCAGCAGCTGAATGAACGCTTGTCAGGGATGCTCTAGGTCAGTGATGGCGAACCTATGGCACGGGTGCCAGAGGTGGCACTTGGAGCCCTCTCTGTGGGCACACACACACAGCGTTCATCATGTGGGGGGCAGAAAATCACCCACACACACAGACACACATCTAGGCTGGCCTGGGCCACTGAGCATGACGTGCGGGCACCACAGTGAGCAGGGAGGACTTGGCTGGTGGGCCTGGTGCCTGTGCTCCGGGTGGCTGCCCGAGGGGTGTGTGCAGAGGAGGCAGAGATGCTAGAGAGGCACAGAGCAGTGCACGCGGGACTTGCTGGAGGCTAGAGCAAGCTGGCCCCTGCTCGAGCGGGTGGGGCGGAGGAAGAGAGAGCCAACTGGTTTTTTCTAAATTAAAACCTCAGCATTCAGGTTAAATTGCCGGGTTGGCACTTTGCGATAAATAAGTGGGGTTTGGGTTGCAATTTGGGCACTTGGTCTCGAAAAGGTTCTCCACCACCGCTCTAGGTTGATCTTGCACTGAGCAGGCTTAGACTCCCAGTTCTATGATTCCATTATTCATTCGGCTTGTTGGTCACAAACATGATATCACCTGAGCAGAGCAAAAGCCACCTGATCCTCCAGTAATTTGATTGACCAAACGGGTCAGGGGAGGGAGAGAAGGATGCTGCACAGAGATGGCTTCTGCCTGGAAGAACTTGTCAGCTTTATTAGCACACAAGCTAATTCCCAGAGAGGGTTGAGTCTAGAGGTTTGTCCAAGCCTGGGACAGATTCCTCACTGAAAATTTAGTTAACAGCTGTAAGGATTTACTTTTGTCACACACTTGTGCATCGTCATTTGTAGCATTACGCTTTGCAAATAAAATCATACGTTTTTATGTTTATTTGACTCTTGCATCAACCTTTGCCGGTCCAGCTTAACCAGGGAGAATCTTGCACAGGGGAATATTTAAAGCATTCCGCGGGAATGAAAAATCTATTAGCACCGCCTTAGAATGTTTTATTTTCCCTGGAACCGAGAGGTTACTATGAACTGCATACAAATGTCCTGTTGTAAAATAACATATTGCTGAGTATAACATAGCACCACTCTCTCTCTCTCTCTCTCTCTCTCTCTCTCTCTCTCTCTCTCTCTCTCTCTCTTTCTCTCTCTCTCCCCGCAGTGGTTCTGCTAACAACAAATCCATGGATAAACTACACCAGTGTACAGTGTTGCTGAAGCCTGGTGCTGCTTATAACTTAGTTCACTCCATTATGTTTGGGTGCCTGGCTTTAAGCACAATGAGGTATTGTTCCTTTGACATCTTTCTTTATTATTATTGTTATTATTTGTTTAATTTAATATACCGCCCTATCCCCGAGGGGCTCAGGGCGGTGTACAGCATAAAAACATCATACATAAAATCATCACAAAATTATTGCCATAAATACAATTAAAACAACAGTTAATTCCTAATACAGCGTCCCACGAAACCCTTTCTTAAACCCTCCCTAGAAATATATATATAATGTGTCCCGATAGTATGAGGGACCCATGTGGGGCAAAGAGCAGGGGCAGGGGGCACCCTCAGTGCTGGTCTCATCAAAGTCCCGGCGGAACAACTCGGTCTTACAGGCCTTGCGGAATTCTCCAAGGTCCTGCAGGGCCCGGACAGCTGGAGGGAGAGTGTTCCACCAGGCCGGCGCCAGAGCCGTAAAGGCCCTGGCCCGAGTAGAGGCCAACCGCGTCATTGAGGGGCCAGGGACTTCCAGTAAATTGGCCTCTGCCGAGTGCAGAGGTCGAACCGGGACGTAAGGGGTAATGCAGTCCCGAAGGTACGAGGGTCCCAGGCCGCGTAAGGCCTTCAGAACATTCATTGTTGAATAAAAATAGGGGGGAAACCCCAGCTGTAATATATTCTACTGCCCATTTGTTTATTTGCCAGGGGGGAGGGGATTGTGCCACACCTCACCATTATCAAGCCTTCTAGGCAGATGACAAAATAAAAATAAAACCATTAACACTAAACGCCAAATAAAAACAATGTTAATATGCCGAATAACACACTCCTCACTATTAGAGAAATGGTAGTAGCAATAGTGTAACACTACTGAAAAAAAAAATCCGCTGAGTGCTTGAGAAAATCAGTCATGGCACCAACTGAATATTTATGGGGAGGTTATTTCACGACTTGGGGCACCACCACAACAAAGGCCCTGTTCTGGGTTGACAGCTTTCTATTTATTTATATATGTTTGATTCATAGATTTCTCTAGAAATGGGTACCTTGCTCCTCTCCTTGGAAAACTCTCAGAGCAGAACAATATTCAATGTATAAAAACAGAAGATAACTTGGTCCCAAGATATTTGGAACTCGCGTGTATTCCTGATGAATGGTCCAAGCTCAATAATTCCCTCGCTGCTATCCTCTTGAGAAAAAATCAGCACACGAAACTAAAGTGTGAACGTGGACACACTTACCTTCCAGCTCTTCCAAACAGACTGCTGCATTTGATTCCCCACCCCCCACCCTGCCACCTGAATTGGCATAGCACTTACATCTTTGAAATGCAAAACATCCTGGGGAGCAAAAAGAAAGCTACTTTTCTCTAGGTCTTCTATTTAACAAACACCTTTATAAGCCTACTTTCGTGCTTTGCACAAAAACATCTCTTTTGATATTGCAGGATGAAGTACATCTGGATTTCCCATCTGTGTGTCTTTGCAGCCTCTGGCATGTGCAGTAGTGATATGTGGGGACTGATCTTGAAATGTGTTCGCCTTCACACACCACAAAGGGTAAGATCTGTTCAGCTTCACCTGTTTATTGATATTGATATTTTTTTAATTGAACGGACAAATGCTTAAAGGAAATGTGTAAAGTGCTAATGGAAAACCTGTTGATGAACCCTTTTATGCCAAATTTATGTTTTTTTTTAGTGTGATACTTTCAGTGTCGCTCTGCTGCTTAACTCAAATGTTCTACTTAAAGGAACGCCATTGGACTCCACTAGATGGTGATGTTGCAGAAGCTATGAAAGACAGAACGATGCGTTCTCTGAAAAAACCACAAGGCCCGATAATTTTTCCTTATGTGGCACAGTAGCATATTTTGCAATTCACCTGTGCTAGATTAATGCACAGATTCTTTGTGAAGCATTCTTAATAGAACGAGTTTCCAAAAAGGCAGTTATTAACGCCAAGTGAAAATTACTCAGTGGAATTTCGAGTTTTAATTTGTGAAGTTTAACTCTGCTTCTTGCTTTCAGAATCTGTCTGCTACTTTAATTTGTCTTTCTAGTTTCATTTCAGTAGATATATATATATTTATAAAATGTTTCTTTTCTCCTTAGGTGTCTGTGATGAGATATTTAACACCTGTGCTCATGCTACTATATCTTTTTTACAAGGTAGGGATTTTTTTTAAAGGATTTTTTTTTCTACCGTCAACAAAAATGGGTTGTGTTTTTGAAGAAAATCCAGTTCCAGACAGCATTCCACATTCAGTCTTGTGAGTGGGTTTGCAGTTGTGGCGAGGGGACAGGGGTGACCTTAAGGCAAAGTAATAGTACATTTGGAAGTCATCTTTGTGATGACAACTGCATTTTCCCCATAGGCATGACTGGCACCTCACAATGTTCACATGATGAGCATGAACTTCTCTGCCCAGAGAGGGGCTGTGCCTCAGTGTCACTGTTGGGGTGAGCCAGCGAACCTCATAGGGTCTCAGAAAGTGTACGGGAATGCCTGCACCATCTGTTGCCCCTCGGGCAAGCAGGATCTACCGATAATGTAATCTCATGACTCACCGGTCAGGGTGTCCTGTGGGATAAAGAGATGGCAAGGTGCATTACCCCAGGTATGGATTAGGGCTCCAGACAGGAGCCGCTCTCTCCCAGAATGTGACAAGAGCCCTTTAAGGATCTAAAGTGACAGTCTAATATTCCCCCGCTCTCCCGCCTCCCAACCCGCCTCCCGAAAACCCTAATAAAAGATGCCAGGGACCAGAGCATGGCAGATTAGCCAGATCAGCCCACTACTGGCTTCTCTCCACCAGATGATATCGCTGCGTCTCATCTCTTCATTGCATCGCCTGTGACGACTTCATGTCACAACATCTGCTTGGCACGCAGCCTGTCCCAAACTGAATCTCCCTTTAAAAGGTTCAGGTAGTTGGGAATGTTCAAGGCCTCTTCCTGAGACCCTGGGGAGCCACTGACGGACCTGTGTGCTGACTCAGTAAAAGGTTACTTCATTTGTTCACACAGTGATGCATCCATTCACCTGAACGCACAGGGAGGAGTCTGAGTGTCACATGCTGTGGTTAACATTTTACAAAGCTAAATATTTCTTAGCTGCCCTCCCCCAAACCAGCAGTATATTTAGGATTATAACCTAAATCCTGAATAAGCTAATGAAAGCTTCTTTGGAGAGATGTGGTTAGCACAAGTCCAGATACATCCTGGAGTGACAGATTTATTTGCTCAGCTACAGCTGGGACTGGCCCACTAGCCTGGTCTGGCACAGCTCTCTAATAGGCCATGATATCTACAGGATGGCTTTGCCCTTGCCTCGGTCAATTGTCTGTGCTAAGGCCATATAAAATGCAAGTTGGCTGTAGCTGTCACCTGATCACCTCAGGGGCAGCTCTGCACGAGTCCTTTGATAATGGCGAGAAGAAGGAGAAGGGTAGATATCTGTGGACTGGCCACTAATACAGCAGAAGAGGCAAGAAACAGGACACAGAGAGCTCAGTTTGTAAGTCTTGTTGGAAAGTTCTGGATGTGATTGGTTTACCAGCATGTGTAGAACTCTCTATCAAACTAGACCTGGGCCCTGCTCTTGGCTCAGTTCTGCAGTTCTGCAGGTCTGTAAGATGAAGATGTCCCACCAGACCTCTGGTTGAGAACTGTGAGGTTGCATTCCTATTAGCCTCCCCTGAGGGACTCTTCTAGTTCTTGCACCCCATGCTGTCCTGTGCTGCGTGTTCTCTTGTCATTCTTGCTTATCCGTAGGAGGAGTATTCCCCCACACACAAGAGGGGTGGCTGGTGATAATACAAGGGGAATCTTATTATTAGGATACTGTCCCCTAGGTACTTCTGAGATAGGCCCGCTAGGGCCCAGTCTCCCCAATGCTAATGCTACTCTGTCACATGCTTGATTCTATGACTAGATCTTCAAATGCATTATAACTCTGTATTGGATTTGTAGCCGCCCTATTCTCAAAACCCCATGACAGAAACCTGCAGGATTTTATTTGAGACTTCATGGATTAACAGATTTGGACGGATTTTGAATGAATTGACTGAATGGATGGATTTAGATTTAATTTTAATTAATGTAATTTTGTTTTGTTTAATTTAATTTTACTTTAAATTTAATACTTACTGTCTTTCTAATTTACTTAATTTACTTAATTTTAATTTAAATTACCACTTTGTTTTAATTTAATGGATGAATGTATGGATTCATGGATTCATTTACTAATTTTGATTAATTTTGTATGGATTTACTTAATTAATTTACTATCATAATTTGTTTACTTTATTTACTATCTGTTCACTTTTGAAGATGGATGGACGACGATTGATTTTGACGGATGGATGAATGGATTTTTATTTTGGATGGATGGATGGATGGATGGATGGATGGATGGATGGATGGAATATCCCAATTGAGAGATGTCCCCAGCCAGTGTGGTGTAGTGGTTGAGAGCAGTGAACTGTAATCTGATGAACTGGGATTGTTTCAGTGCTCCTCCATGTGAAGCCTGGTGGGTGACCTTGAGTTAGTCACAGTTCTACCTCACAAGGTATCTGTTATGTGGAGAGGAAGGGAAGGAGTTTGTAAGCCCCTTTGAGACTCCTTATGGTGAGAAAAGCAGGGTATAAATCCAAACTACAACTACTACTCTTCTCCTCCTGCTTCTCCCCCTGCCCCGCCTCTTCCCTATACTCACTTAGAAGATCTAACCTGGTAAAGGAGAAGAAGACTTGTCGTAAACATTCTTTGGCCCATCTCACCAGCCTAAGCCCCACCCCTTCCTTTCAGCTCCATCCAGTAGAAGTTTTTCTCCCATTGAACCTTGGAAACCTTCAGCAGAGATTGCACTGGCCGGTCCTGGCTTCTCATTCGGCAGAATATTTCTTGTCCAGGCTTGTTTTTCAATCCTGATAGCTGTTTTCCTCACAGACGAGCAGCTTTGGAAGTAGTGTTGGAGTGGAGGAGTGAAAGGAGAGGGTAACTGTTAACTCCTTTCCTCACATGTCATTTTCCCCCTCCTGATTTTGCACCCGCTGCCATTTCTTCCCTCTTGGAATTCCTGGCACGTATTAGTCTTGTCAGTACACGGCTGGGACCCCAACCGGGAGAAACGCTGTGGCAATTTGGGAAACCACAACAGCAGGCACAGAAGGGTTAAACATGACTCCCAGAACTTCTCTTTCTCTTCTTTTTATATAAAGCTGCCAGTGAGGGTAAAAGACATGCATTTGTATTGAATGTCTGGTTTAGCCCTCACAATGTGAATTCTCTGTCAGTTCCGCACACTGTGAAGTTCCTTCCAGTGTTTGATGACAGGCAGGATTTGTCTTCTGACACAATGTGCGAAGCAGCACATTTATCCCATGTATATCTGGGTCCTGTCTCCCACTTTGTCTGTACACCCACTCTAGCCTATGCCGATAATTGTCTGCAGTGCTTTAAAACACCAGACAGCCAGTGCTGAGCTGCACAAAAACGATAATACTTCAGATCTCAGGGATGCCAATTGTTTCTTACCGTTGCTTTAAAAAAGAAAACAAAAGAACCACATCTAACCGTTGCATAATTGAGCTTTCTCCCAGGATCTGACTTGCAGCACATTCACTCTGCTTTATTTTCGTTCCAGTTCTGGCCAAGAATGATGGCGGAGCTTTCAGAGTTGAGAGAATTCTATGACCCAGACACAGTGGAGCTGATGAACTGGATTAAGTAAGGGGATTTTTATACTTTATTAGACTCAGATGCTGCTTAGAGAGACAACCTAGTTTAGAAAGTGGGTAACACCTAGTACCTTTGGTCCTTTCTTAGTGTCCCTTTTGAAATCCCTGTGTACAAATTTTCCAGACACTTGTATTGTCGAAGGTTTTCATGGCCGAATTCAACAGGTTGTGGCAGAGTTCCTCAATAAAACCGTCTTCAGCGGCCTTTTAAAGACTGAAAGTGAGCGGGTCAGGTGCACCTTTCTGCAAAGGTTGTCCTATAATTGTGGGGCTGCCACTGAAAAGGTCCTCTCTTGGGTACCCCCCAAAGGAGCTTCTTTGATTGATGGAGGATGGTCAGAAGGGCCTCTCTCTGCGACCTTAACACTAGGGCAGGAACATAGTGCTTACCATAAAGGGTTGAGCTCTCCAGTGGTGATTAACTTGGTAAGCACTATGTTCCTGCCCTAGTGTTAAGGTCGCAGAGAGAGGCCCTTCTGACCATCCTCCATCAATCAAAGAAGCTCCTTTGGGGGTACCCAAGAGGACCTTTTCAGTGGCGGCCCCACAATTATAGGACAACCTTCGCAGGAAGGTGCACCTGACCCGCTCACTTTCAGTCTTTAAAAGGCCGCTGAAGACGGTTTTATCGAGAACCTCATTTGACTAAAAAAGTCTTAAAGAAGGAGTAGCAGTGGCATAGTGGTTAAGAGCAGGTGAACTCTAATCTGGAGGAGCCAGGTTTGATTCCCCGCTCTCCCGCTTTTGTTGTGGAGGCTTATGGGGGGAATTCAGATTAGCCTGTACACTCCCACACACACCAGCTGGGTGATCTTGGGCTGGTTTCTTCTGAGCTCTCTCAGCCCCACCTACCTCACAGGGTGTTTGTTGTGAGGGGGGAAGGGGAAGGCGTTTGTCAGCCTTTTGAGTCTCTTTACAGGAGAGAAAGGGGGATAAAAATCCAACTCTTCTTCTTCTTAAATTACGATCTTAAAATTTGGTTTTGATATACTGTATTTTATGTGTCTTATTTGTTTTGGAAGATGCCCTGAGCTCTGTAAGGAAGAAAGGTGGTGGGTGAATGTTTAAATAAATACAATTATCATGTATGAAAATAGAGATGCAGGGCAAGGGACACATAAGACGTATTTTATTAGTTCATTTTGTGTCTGGGAATAGCCACGGTGTTTCCTCTCTCAGCTTCACCACTGGCATCCTTTTATCTCCTCTCTCAGTGCAGGATCATAATCAATTAGGGATCACCTAGTGAGCAACGTGATGCAGCATGGCTACGGAGCCAATCAAATTGGCTAGATAGCAGTGTGAAGAGAAGAAGCATTGAGCCTGGTTTCCTAGGCATCCAGACAGGGCTTCCCTCTTCCTGTGTGGAAAAATGTCCAGTGTGCAATTATTACATTCAGAGGGGGACATAGAAAGGGAGGGAATGCATTTTTAGTTGTTGGGGGGGGGCATGTCGCCTCTTCTCTTGCTTCTCTGCGTTGACCTTATTGCCCAGCCACAACGCTGAACAGCAGAGTGGGGGGACACAAGCGGTCACACTCCCTGAATGCCGGTTTAGAGCCTCCTCTGCAAGCATCATCAGAATGGGAGGGGCCATGATCACGGCATCATCAGAATGGGAGGGGCCATGATCACGGGGCATCCCATTCAGCCCGCCCCGCACAGCACCAAATGAGAGGATGCCACATGTTTGTGCGTGAAGTGCTGTTAAGTCGTAGATGACCTACGGCAGCCTCAGCAAGTGGGTGTCAGGGCAACTAAGAAGCAAAGGTAGTTTGCTGTTGCCCTCCTGTGCAGAGTCTCCCTTCAAATCCTCCATAGGCCTCTTCTGATTTTCCAAAATCAGAATCACGCAAGGACTTTTGAAATACTTGTGCTTTGTGTAGAAACGGTGCCCAACTGATGAAAAGCAGCAAGCAACTTGGCACAGGAAGCCAAATCCAAATCCAAAACCTTTATTAGGCATAAAACCGGTGCCAAGAATTTGAGGCCCTACAAATGCTCACCGCTCCGGAGATTTACCATCACTTAAAGACTAGATTATTTGATCAAGAGTACCAATTTCTCCTGAGCAAAGCGCAAAGCTCTTGCTCTCCAATATTCTTTGGGATTATCCCTCAGAAATCTAGCCCTGCTATATACCTGCAACAACTTATTAATTACAATTGCAGATGGGTCATGACTAGAGCAAGGTGTAACTCTTTTCCGTCAGTACATCTTCAAGAGTGCAACTACTCTGGTATTCCACAAAGATGAGCGTTGCTAGTCGATTTTGATCCTGATACAACTGGATACACTTTCTCTCTCATATTCTGCTTCATTGTTCCAAAATACAACAACATCATTGTGAACTGATTTGAGAACTGTATTACCAACAGGATTTAAGCTCCTTTCTGATAAAATAAAAATGGCTAAGCTTCTAAATAACTCTAATGTTGAAATCTCTGAAGCTGTTGCTATATTTTTACTCTGTGTACTGCAAGTTGAGCAATAATGATCTTTTTATTGTATTTGAAATTCTTGGCACCGGTTTTATGCCTAATAAAGGTTTTGGATTTGGCACAGGAAGCATTTTGTTCATTGTTCAAGAGAACAAATGTGGTTCAGGGGCTTCCAGTTTTGGCCATCTCTGGTCTACAGCTTTAGGGGGACCCTTTCACTTCGAGGATGGCTTTTACGCCACTGCATTGCCTTCTATTGTGAGGTGATGGGACAATGTAATTATTCATGAGTAAACAGATCGCGTAAATCTCCAACCGCATTCTGAGAGTAGACAGAAGTCCTCTCCATCCCCGTTGCTCCCGTATTGACACCTTCTCATGACAAATGTTCACCAGTCGTGGGTCTTTAGTACCACTTCTGTATTAAGAGATCCTAAATGTTTAATAGCCTCGGGTCTCCAGGGTGCAATAAAGCAGTGTTTTATATAGAGATTTATACATAAAATATACATGGGGCTTTGGTTTCAGCCACAAACTGGATTTGACTGGTTGCAATGAGAGTAATTTTTCACACAGTTTCAGAGCAGAGAATACTAAACTGCTGCTTATCCTCTTTTCCTTTTTAAGTCCTGACAGCCACATTTTTTTTGGGTGGTTGTTTGGAATTTATTGTGTCAGAGGGGGAGAGAGAGAGAGAGAGAGAGAGAGAGAGAGAGAGAGAGAGAGAGAGAATGTTATTTGCGTCAGGGCAAGTTAATTACTTTTGCATTAATAGTGGTCGACAGCCAATTTATGCCTCGCACCTGAAAACTGGGAGTGATACTTTTTTGCCTCGTAAACTCTCGTTGTCAAAAGTGGTGCAGTCATTTTTCATTCCGCTATTAAAAGTTCAGCTGAACTTCTTGTCTCCTTCTGGGTTTGCTGTGTGGCTTACAGTTTATGGCCTCCAGAAAGGTTTCCGTGGGGGTTTCAATCAAGATGTAATTTTGTAAGCCCAGTTTGCCATGTGACACATGAGTTGCAGGCTTTCCTCAATTCCCTGGTGCCCTGTGCTTGATTCGGACCATGACTGTGGCACGTGCCCACTCCATTTTCCTGACCTGAAACCTGGGAGCGGGGTGGGGGGGGCAGAGTGCTGTGCAGTCTGTTGGGACAACCCACAAGTGTAGGTGTGGGTTTACTTAGTGAGCCAAACAGCACACCCCTCGGACAATTACTGGTTGGGAAAAATAGCACAGGGGAAGGCTTATCTGGGGAACTAGATTAGCTTGTGCACTCCAGCACACGCCAGCTGGGTGACCTTGGGCTAGTCATAGTTCTGTGGAGCTCTCTCAGCCCCACCCACTTCACAGGGTATTTGTTGTGGGGAGAGGAAGAGAAAGGAGACTGTAAGCCCCCTTGAGTCTCCTACAAGATAGAAAGGTGGGATATAAATCAAAACTCTTCTTCTCTTCTTCTTGCATACCTGACCCTTTCGTTATCCCCTCCAATGCCCACACCCCCTTCTTCCCCATTCTCACGGAAAGCGAAAGAAAGCGAAAGTCCATCCCCAAGGTTGTTGCAGGGATGGGAGGCCATCTGCCTGCCTGGCTTCCCAGGAAAGCGCCGGAGATGCTTCTAATTCACTTCAGTTGCCAGCATGAGCGGGAGAGCGGGGAGGTTAGAGCCAGCAGGGAAAAGGGGGTCTGGGTGCAGAGGAGAGACAGAGACAGACAGAGACAGAGACAGAGAGATAGAGAGAGACAGAGAGAGAGACAGAGAGAGGCAGGGAGAGAGAGAGAGAGCAATCACTCAGCAAACACAGACACTCTGACAATAAGAACCCAGTTCTGTACCACTTTCCTAACTGAAGGGACATCAGGGAAGCGTCACGCAAATTGACCTTACACTGAATCAGGCTGTTGGCCTATCAAGGTCAGCATTAGATAGGCTGAGGGTCCCGGGAGGAGCTCTTTCACACCACCTACTACCGGAATCATTTTAACTGGGGCAGCCAGGGGCCGTCTGCATGCCGTGCAGATGTTCTACCCCTGAGCCACGATCCCTCCCCATCCTCACACTTCAAATGTCATCCAGGAGTTCTGAATTGCTCCTTTTGCATTTTTGAATGCACGCCGGCATAGTATTTACAGCACTGAACTTTGAAAGCGGTAACAGCTGAAAGTCAAGATAGAAGCTATTTGTAATTATCCTTTCTGACTTGGCTGTTGAATGCTTCCCTTTTTGTTTTAATAGTAGTTCTTCAGAACAGGTGCTTTGGATCTTCCTAGGGTCTTAAGAAAACCACCATATCCGCCCCCCCCCCCCCCAGGAGTCCTAGGAACAATCATGAAATTCCTATTAAAGTTCTGTGTTGTAAATGAGTTATTTTGTAGTAATCCTGTAATTCTTAAAAGTGTAGATAAAGCAGAGGTCCCCATTTTGTATTATAGCGTGCAGTTTACCCCATTAGTTCAGCAGTAATTAACTTGTTGAAGCTTAGAGCTTCAAAAAATAAATGAGATTATTTGTTCAAAATGCCATCAGGTCCGCTTGGAATGACATTTAAATTACATAATGTAAATCAGTTTGACCTGTAAGTCCTTGTCATTATTTAGTGACATTTCTTGCAGAATAAATTGTTCACAGGTTGGGCAGCCTGGTTATGGAGCTTGGCAGAAACCTATAAAAACAAATTATCCTTTCATTTTATACATCATTTGTTCAGACATTTGTAAAAATTGCTTCGTTTTCCCCATAATGGAAAAGTGTCATTCGGTCGTTTGAAGCACATTAGCTGTGTAAGATACGGAGACTTGCGCTTTTTAGCAACCACATCAGGCTGAGAAATTCCGAACACCTGGTACAGTGGGCCTGGAACACGCTGGTGAATTGTCCCCCTCTTGTGGTCATTCGTTGGGATAACAGTTTTATCAGTTTTATTGCTTCTGCAGCTGCTCCAGAGAAGGAGTAAATACGCAACATGTCTGATCCGTGTCACTCCTTTCCCTCCTCCAACACACTGGACTAGTAGATCTTTCAGACTACTGGCCCAGAGGAGGGGTGGGTGTTGAGACAGGCAGAGCTGGCAGGCACAGTGTGTAGCCAGGTTAAGAATCTCGTAGTAGATAGGCCTTGGTCAGCAGAGCATACTGGGCGTTCAGACTAGAGTGTAACTGCCATTGCTGATAACTGTATTGGTTATCATACCTGTGTATGGTATTGTGGCTGGCTCGGAATGGGCAGACCTGGGTCCAGATCTCCACTCTACCATGGAATGAAGCTTGTTGACCGATTTTGAGCTGTTTATTTATTTATTTATTTTTTCGATTTATTATACCGCCCCATCCCCGTAGGGCTCTGTTCACTCTCTCTTTTGGTCTAACCTACCTCACAGTTGTGATTGTCACGATATTAAAAAAAAGAGAGTCAAGGTTCATTAAAAGGTCATCTTCTGAGTTAGCAGAAGTTTGCCAACCCAGAGGCCGGAGACAGTCAGTCTAGGGGCAAGAAGTAAAGACAGTTAATCTTTAACATGATTGGTGGGTTCAGCTGTAACTCTAGACCAAAGAGAGGCTGTTGCCTGGGCGGGGAAAAGCATCCTGTTGGATGTATGCTTTGTATATGCTATGCTAAGTCTGAGATAGATAGAGTCCGAGTTGAGAGTCTAGTTCTGTGTATGTGCTGAAGAGTTCTGTATAGCTTTATAGTCTTGTATAGAATAGACTTGTGTTACCTTGCAACTGCTAAAGTAAAAGCCTTCCTATGGAAAGAACATCTTGCGTGGAGAGTATTCTTTTCCAAGAGTGCTTGAAGGCTGCAGTGAGTGCAAGAAGACTATATATCTTCTCAGAGTGACTCCGCTTTAAACTCTGCTGATAGTGACGATGATAAATTGTTGTTGTAATGATAAATTTGAGGCCACCTGATCTTCTTGGAGGAAGGATAAGATAAAAGTGCAATAAACAAACCCCTAAAGAGATCGGTTTTACTGGTTTTTAGCAACCTCGGTCTTCCCCACTCCAACAGTGAATCTGGCCACAGGTATGATCCCTCATCAATGGGCATTTCCCCACTCTCCACAATCCCCCCTATGCCGCGCACTGCTCTCAGCGCGCGGCATCCCTGGCGCACACTCAGGCATCCCCACGACCCCACGCTCTGCACGGGGTCATCAAAAGGCACCGTTTACAAGAGCGCCAGGGATGCCGCGCGCTGAGGGGGCTTGACTGGCTGGCAGGCCCGTTGCAAAGCAGCGCTAGCTAAGGCTTGTCACCGCCCCTGTCGTGGGGAGTGCCAGGGGACCCCGCGCTACTTGAGGAGAGTAGCGCGGGGCTTAAGGTAAGTGGGGAAAGGCCCAATTACAAGAAAAACAGGAAGAGCTAGAGTTGTTTTAGAACCAGCTTCCTTCCTGTTTTGCTAAGTGTGAACGCTCTTTCAGCTCACATGAATGGTGTTTAAACTGGAGGCCAACTGAAATCAGGGTGGCAGCTCTGCTAAACAGGAAGATTACTTACCGTAAGATTAAGAGTGTATACTAATTTCTGCAAACTTGCTTGGTGACATTTTTGAGTATTTAAAAATGATTTTTTAAAAAACATACAACTGAAGCAAAAATTTTCCCTGAAGAGCCAGCTTTAGAAGCAGAGGAAAATGACAACAATTTTATTTTTCCATCAAAAGCTAAAATGGCATGTTAAAATGTATCATCTGCGCTGTCTGCACGCAAGATTAGCCTGCCCGTGTCAGAAGAAGCGCTTGTATTAAGCCTGCATTCATTCCTAAAAGTTATCTCCCTCAGAGCTCAGGCAAACATTTACGGCTGTCTCTTAATGTTTTCCAGTTTTTATCATTGAAACTCGACAGCAAATTCACAGAAGCATGTTTTTTTGGCAGAAGGATTAAATAATAAGCAATAACACAAGCAGGTACACACAGTTAAGCATCAAGCAGGGTTCGTTCAGGCAGCTTCATGGAACGACGTCTTTCATTTTATCCTTGAAACAGCCCTCCAGTCTGTTTGGTGTCTGCATAAAAAACCTGGACGAGAACTAGATGGGTTTGATTGTGCTTTGTGGGACTGCTTGAAACAGCCCCCCTGGGATTGGACCACTGTTCAAAGAATCCTTTCTTCCCGAGGCACTAACTTTCCACATGTAAGAAGCTTTTCATGAGGACCACAGAGTATACATTCTGAAGTAGACCAGGCCCCACGGGACCATTCTGTGTCATCTTATAGAATAGTTTCCTCATCTGCTAGCTGCAGGGTTCCTTGATCTGTGGTTTCACTCTCGTTGCAAAGATTGAGGCTTTGTCAGTGCCACGCGAAGGGGTGGGGTATGGGGGTCACGGAAGTGATGTTAAGGCAGGAAGGATCAGCTGTGAGGAAAGCGCAAAGGCCACGTGTGGGTGATCTGCAGGGACCTGCAATGTGCCAGAGTTCCTCCGTGAAATGAAAGGCCATCACCTTCAGCCATATAGTTGCATGATACTTTTATAACAGGGAACCGGAAGATGGTTCAACGATGTGAACGAAAGTGCAATTCACAAGGCATTCATGTTATTGCAGGGGTTGCCTAAATAATGTTCATTCAGCTGGCACACCAGAGCAACTCACTCCAGCACTGGGCTACTGCTCTTCCATACGCTCCTGTAACAGTGGGGTGCTGTGTGGTTTCCGGGCTGTGTGACCGTGTTCTAGTAGCATTCTCTCCTGAAGTAGCATTCTCTCCTGAAGTTTTGCCTGCATCTGTGGCTGGCATCTTCAGAGGATCTGATAGTAGGAATGGAAAGCAAGTGGAGTATATATACTGTGAGGTCAAAAGGTGAGGCCCTCTGAATAGAGTAGCCTGGTATGTGAGTCACAAAAAAGTCTGTAGCCTGGGAGTAACAATGAAGATAGCAAGGTCAATAGGTGAATGCATCTGAATAGAAGTATCCTGGTCTTTGTTTCCTTGGTTGCTATTGTCTATAGTTGTCCTGTGTTTGTGTGGAGCTGATTAGTCATTGTCTTGATTCTAGAGTTTTTCAACACTGGCAGCCAAATTCTGTTCATTTTCATGGTTTCTTCCTTCCTGTTGAAGTTGTCCATGTGCTTGTGAATTTCAATGACTTCTCTGTGTAGTCTGACATAGTGGTTGTCAGAGTGGTCCAGAATTTCTGTGTTTTCAAATAATATTCTGTGTCCAGGTTGGTTTATCAAGTGTTCTGCTATTGCTGATTTTTCAGGCTGAAATAGTCTGCAGTGCCTTTCGTGTTCTTTGATTTGTGTCTGAGCACTGCGTTTGGTGGTTCCTATGTAGACTTGTCTATGTAGACACAAAAACTGTGCAGCCTTCCAGTGGTTTCACGTCTTTGAAAACCTGGCCAAGTTTCTTTAGGAAAGATTGATAGTTGAATGGAGGGAGTGCGGGGGGCGGGGGGGGGGCACAGCTCTTGGAACCAGTGAAAGGCCACACCGGCACATTTACCCACCTTGTAACGGCCTCTTGTGCCGGCAGGGAGAGCAAATAGAGAGGCGGGCATCACAAAGCTTTGTGGCGCCCGAATCAGAAGTGGCCCCTGGCCCCAGAGCTACACCAGCCTAAACATGGACGCTGGCACAACTGGGGGTTGGCTATGGGCATTCCTGGGGGCAGAGCTGTCCTTGTTCAGCTTCTAACAGCCTTTCAGCCCGGGAATGCCCCCAGTGCAGGCCTTTGCCTTAAGTCCATCTGCCATGACAGGGGCTTTCCGGGCAACCAGGGATTTTCTGGTGTTTCTGTGCCACTTGAAAGCCCTCTGGAGGTGGTGTGGGAGTTGCAGCCTCTGCATTGGACTGTGAGGTTGTACATCTCGTCATTTAACTGTGTCCCTCCCCCCAGATCTTATTATTCGTTCAATGATTTGAAAAAAATAATAATAATTGAGGAATGCTTTCTTATGAAATAAGCGCAAGGATAGTGGCGTTCATTGGACACTTCAGAATAGGGCCCTAGTTTTGTTTTTTCTTAAATCTGAAATCTGTTCAAATAGAGAAACAGGCTCTGGGTTTCATTCCCTGAATGAGAGCTATAATCATATAAGATGTGCTAGGATGTTTATTTAGGTTCCAGAGCATCTTGACAAAATACTTGCAGCCTCAACGTTTTATAAGATTTTGGGGATATAATGGGATTCTTTTGAGCCTGGGTACGTCACAGTTATATAATACCGTTGTAAAAAATAGTCCTGAATGTTCCTTTAGCTCTAACACCCCGAAGAATGCTGTGATAGCTGGAAGCATGCAGCTGTTGGCAGGAGTCAAGCTGTGCACGGGAAGGGTGTTAACCAATCATCCCCACTACGAGGATAAAAGCCTGCGAGAGAGGACGAAACAGGTAAGGGAGCTAAGGATCTTCTCATCTCTCGGTAGTGATTGTGCCCACTCAGAGGCCTGGCCTGGGTTTTTGGTGACCTGGAATAAAAGGCATTCCACCGGACTCCTGCCTTTCCAATATGATCACCCACCTCCCTTTCATTGGTTAACTCACCAAAAATGAATGGCTCATTGCTGCGGAATTCCATAATAAACAGGGAAGTGGAGCTCAGTTCAATGAGATGGATGGTAGGAGAGAGTTGGTAACATTCCATCAATGGCCTTTGAATCTGCCACACCAGAGGAACTTTGTCCCAGCACTCAATCCCTAGTAGTGACATCCCAAGACAGGTCTTCTAAACTGTAGATTCCACTCCAGCTGAGGCCTTTCCAGAGGAGGAACAGGAGTGCTTTAACTACTTGGCCTGTTCCTTGTTCTTTCAAGTTTTCTCCGATCGGTTGCCTGTCACCTTAGCTTAGTAGCTAAGACTGTGCACCTTATAATTAAAATACAGCACTTACAAATCCTTTAGGCTCGTTGTTGCACAGATGTCAGTATGAATATACGGAGCTTTCTGATACGGAATCATCCCAACAGTCTGTCAAGTTCAGTGCTGTCTGCTGTGACTGGCAGTATCAATCCAGAGCGTTAGCCAGAAAAAAAATTCTTTCCCACCTGAGCTCCTTTAAGTGGCGATGCCAGGTATCGAACCTGGGACCTTCCACAAGCAAGCCATTTACTCTGCCCCTCAGTCACGGCTGCTCCCTGAGGAGTTCCTGCCTGTTATCTCTAGTGGCTTAGAAGGAGCACCTTCCATATGTTCCTGCCTGGAAGTCAAAATCACAGGGAGAGGCTCTCCTGACGGTCCCATCCATCAGTAATTCCTTTGGAGGGTACATGAGACAGGGCCTTTTTCAGTGGAAACCCCACAACTATGGAACAATCTCCTGAGGAAGTTGAGACTTTAGGAGGCATCTGAAGACGGTTTTATTTAGGCCTGCACTTGATTAAGGAAGTCCTAAATTGTTATTGTAAATTTTGAGTGCATGTATTTTCATGTGTTATTTATATTGTAAGCCACCGTTAGGAAGATGGCTAATAATTTTTTTAAATAAATAATAGCTCAGTTCAGATTGGTAAATTCTAGATTTTAGCTTTGCTTCTCCAGCTGCCATCTTGTCATTGGCAGATCTATCAGGTGTATGCAAAAAGGTCACCCGAAGAGGTCTACAGGATCCTGAGATCTTTTGGCACAGACTTGGTGATTCTGGAGGACAGCATGTGCTACGGCAGAAGACACAGCCGGGGCTGCCGACTGCGCGACCTCCTCGACATAGCAAATGGCCATGTAAGTACTGACATAGCAAATGGCCATGTAAATCCTGAATGATGTTAGGGATCCTGTGGGCAGAAGGGGGTGGGGGTTGGAAGAGAAATGTTGTGGTCACCTCATCTATAGAATCATAGAGTTGGAAGAGATCCCAAGGACCATCAAGTTCAACCCCCTGCAACGCAGGAACACACAATCAAAGCATTCCCGACATATGTTCATCCAGCCTCTGTTTAAAAACCTCCAAAGAAGGAGATTCCACCACTCTCCGAGGCAGTGAATTCCACTGTCAAACAGCCCTGATGGTCAGGAACTTCTTCCTAATGTTTAGTTGGAATCTCTTTTCCTGCACCTTGGATCCATTACTCCTTGTCCTAGTCTCTGAGGCAGCAGAAAACAAGCTTGCTCCCTCTTAGACATGGCATCCCTTCAAATATGTAAACATAGCTATCATGTTCACCTTCGCTTCTATAGACTGAACATCCCCAACTCCCTAAGTCTCTTTTCCAAGATAAACCTTTTACCATTTTGGTTGCCCTCCTCTGGACCCGTTCCATCTTGTCAATATCCTTCTTGAATTGCGGTGCCCAGAACTGTACACACTATTCCAGGTGAGGTCTAACCAATGCAGAATAGTATGGTAGGCTATTATTACTTTTGCAGCTACTGTGGGAGGGTGAGTGGTTCTTAATCTTTTTTCTCTGATTCCTCAGCAATTACAAATGTTAATTTCTGTTGCAGACGATGGATGGTCCTGGGGAGAACGAGCCCGACCTGAAACCTTCCCAGTACCCTCGTTTTTGCGAGGAAATCAAAAGCAACCTGCCTTCGTACACTGTGTATTTCTCAAAAGTGTTTCAGAACAAAACCTTCCACGTTTACAAGCTTGCCAAGCATAAAAAGACCACTTAAGCTTTGCTGTGGGTCACACTGGAAAATTCTAAGGGAGTTTACAAAAAAAAGAGGCTACTTTTTAATTACTGTGATAATCCGGGGGGGGGGGGGTGTATTTTGGTGACATGCAAGATGTGTCCAGAAAGTTTGTGTGGATTACAAGCTGGTGCATGAAGGTCCCCGCCCAGCATGTACACTACACAATCGGTGAGGTTCCAGGCTAAATCTCCTCTTTTTTGCACACAACCCCGTTTAGATAATTATGTGTACATTTTTTTGTGGCTAATGCAATCTTGTAGCTGGAGAAGGAGGTGTGTAAACCTGAGGCTTGCTCCCCCACTGCGTCGTTCTGCACTGCATGTACATCTTTTTCACCAGGCACTTGTGTGAACCAACCGTAGTCTTGTTCTGCTAACAGCTAACCTACAAAATTCTTCTCAGGGTCCTGGCTCGCTTGTGTTGTCTTGTGATGATGCTGTTCCTGTTTCCTGTTCTTCCCCTTCCCCCAGGAGGCAGATGTAACCCCGTACCTCGGTGCCAAGTTTAGATCCTGGAATTCCTATCCAAACCAGGAAGTCCTGTCGATATCCATGAAGCTTGCTAGCCATGAGTGCACAGAAGCACAGCTTTCATCTTCCTGACATCTAAGCCCAGTTTCACGATCAAGGTTTTTATGTCAGCTTCTCGGATCCAGAGAATTTTGGTTCCCAGATTCCAGCGAAGATTCTGTAGCAGCCATCCATGATGCAATAGAATAGCCAGTGTTGTAGGAAAGCATTTGGCCTAACCTGCCATAGGCCCCTTCCGCACAGGCAAAATAATGTATTTTCAAACCACTTTCACAACTGTTTGTAAGCGGATTTTGCCATTCCGCACAGCTTCAAAGAGCACTGAAAGCAGTTTGAAAGTGCATTATTCCGCAAGTGCGGAATGAGCCTTAGATGGCGGCTGTCCTCTTCTGGCAACAGTTAGAGGAATGCTAAAACATCCCTCTGTACATTTGCATGAGGCTTTTTCTGTACACTTTTACTTTTGGCGAGCATGCAGCTTTCCCAGGCAGGAATGATGATTCTCCCTTGCTAGTATTCAAGCTGATTTTGTGCCATAGCTAAACCTGCAGCGAGATCTCTAGTACTGGCGGCAGGTTGTTCCTGCTTGCAACCAAAGCTCCGGACTTGTGTGTTTATTACAGAGGAAGGCACTTGCCACAATCCAGGAAGTGCCCTCAGGAACACCTAAATGTACGTGCCCACGCAGTCTTCCACTACATGGCACCCTTCAGTATCTGCAGCTTTTCAACCTGTTGTTGTTTTCACAGACTTGTTCCTTGGTGTTTGAGTTGTCGTCGTTAACTTGTTTGGATTGTTCTTCCTTCTGCTGCTGTTACGTCCTGGATGATGGGTTTTGTTTGTGTACGTTTGAGGTTGTCAAAAGTGGAGCTTGTTTTTTTTTGTAACGTGATCTGTTATGACGTCTGTGTCTCAACTTTTTAACGGCAGTCACACAAACCAAGACCAAAACGCCGCCCCACCCCCCTCTTCTGCACTCCTGTGTTATATCCCTTTTGTTTGTCAGAATGACCAAACCTAAAGCTAAACAGCCTCGTCAGGGGAATTAAAGTGTACTTCATAGGATCTTAGTATTTCAAGGGAGAAGTTTGCTTTGTTGTTATCTGTGTCTCCAGAAGGTGAGCCCCCTTCATAACCACCGTTTCTTTCCCTGTACGAAACACACCCATTAATCATTCATCTTACGTTCAAGCAGCTAAACTCTTCACATTTGTGCATTCCAAACTTTTACACAGGCTACCAACTTTATAATGCTACATTTTTAAAAAAAAACAACACTGTGATGACGTTTTTACTGCTAATTTTAACATTTTTATATGAAACAAAGGGAGAGACTTCCTTTAAGTACAGAGTTTTCTTTCTGATCAGAGCAATGCAGGGAGCCCAGCAGTTATTCCCAGGTAAACTGCTTGCTGGTCTAGATCAGGCTTTATCAGCCACCTGCGAAACAATTTCATATTTAGGTAATGTAAGCATTCCATTAGGTAATAGTCAAGATCCCTCTGCACACTCGTACCAACACCATACACACACACACACACACACACACACACACACACACACACACACACACACGAAAAGAAAGCAGGCTTTAATCAATTTGGATTTAAATCAAACTCGGATGTGGGCCATGTTTCTTTTCGACAAGCCAGCAAAGCCCCTGAATAATTTCTCGTCCTTATCCCTTAATGAGGTTGGAGCCCACTGCCATTTCGACATAATGTAATAATAAAACATCTTAATAAGCAGTAGAACTTTAATTAAGCCTGTCGTGACGTGTGCCTGATCTTGCCGGGAGCCGGGGGGGGGGGGGGTCAGGCCAGCGGATGGCTCTCGGGGCGCGCAGTCGCTAATGCGGGCTTAAGTACGTGTGAGGGATGGTCAGAAGTTAGAGGAGGTTGCCCTATTTTATAGGCACTTGGCGTAATCTGACAAAGCCGTGAGCTTCTACTTCGGTCTCCCGGAGACCCGCGTGGCCCGTGGTTTTAATTTACAGTACGATATGCGCAGCTCGGTCTTCTGGATTCGCTGTCGAGGACATGACGCTTGCTCTCTCGAACGCCTGACCCTAACGTCAGTTGTTTCTGTATTTTTACATTACAATGTTGTCAATACAAATGTGTTTAATAGTGACACCCGAGAACTGTTATTGGAACTGTCAAGTGCCAAACACAGGTTTCCCCCCCCCCCTTTGGTCCCTGAATGTGAAATAATCTGTACATTGTGTCTGCCTTAACAAGATCTTGTGCCACAATAAATTTGTTTAGTTGTTACCAAGTGCTGCGGGGCTCTTTGTGATCTGGGCTGCGTTGACCTGGAGAGCCCAGCCTAGCCTCATCTCACCAGACAGAGCTCACAAGCTAAGCAGGGTCAGCTCTGGTAAGTACTTGGACGGGAGACTCTCAAGGAAGTCCAAGGCCACCACACCGAGGCAGGCAATGGCAAAGCCCCTCTGAAATCTCTTGCCTTGAGAACCCCATGGGGGTCGCTATAAGTCAGCTGTGAATTGATGGCAGAAAGGAAAAGAAAAGCAAGCGTCACAGGGCTGACCTTGTGGTTTTGGCTGCTATAAACAACCAAGGTTATCCCTCTGGAATTTTCCTCTAGCT
Organism: Sphaerodactylus townsendi; assembly: GCF_021028975.2. NCBI lineage: Eukaryota > Metazoa > Chordata > Lepidosauria > Squamata > Sphaerodactylidae > Sphaerodactylus > Sphaerodactylus townsendi. Next base: position 20,027,845 of record NC_059438.1, read on the forward strand.
GTCCTCTAGTGAGAAGCTCAGCACTGATGGCAATTCACCCTCCTGCTTTATTAGTTACTGGCTCTATCCCAGTGATAGCGAACCTTTTCAAGGCTGAGTGCCCAAATTGCAACCCCAAACCCACTTATTTGTTGCAAAGTGCCAACACGGCAATTTAACCTAAATACTGAGGTTTTCATTTAGAAAACACGGTTGGCTCCAAGGCGTGCGTTACTCAGGAGTAAGCTTGGTGGTAGTCGGTGGCTTTGCATTGAAGCAACTGTGCAACTCTTCCAACGGGTTAATCACGACCCTAGGAGGGTTTACTCAGAAGCAAGCCCCATTGCCAGCAACCGAGCTTACTCCCAGGTAAAGGATCGTGCTTTAGTTCTTTGCATGAAAATCAGTGGGGTTTAACAGTGCTTAACCTACACTGCTTCCTCAAAACTAGGTCTTAGGTTTATTGCTAATAATCAAGCCCAGTGGCCCAGGCCAGCCTAGATATGATGCCGGGGGGGGGGGGGGGGCTCTATTTGCACATGCCCACAGAGAGGGTTCTGAATGCCACCTCTGGCACCCATGCCATAGGTTCGCCACCACTGCTCTATCCTGAAGCAGGAGATTGTGCTGTCGTACTCTTGCAGTAGCCCAAGCTAGGCCATCTGCTGAACCTGGAGGTTGAGGTTGGGGGGAACAGTTTTGTTTGCAGGTAGCCAGCTCCCCTGGCAGGTTGCCAGTTGGCTTTCCTAAGGTATTACAAATACCACATAGCCATAGGTGTCAAACTCGCATCCCTCCAGATGTTATGGACTACAGTTCCCATCATCCCCTGCCAGCATCATGCCGGCAGTGGATGATGGGAACTGTAGTCCATAACATCTGGAGGGATGCGAGTTTGACACCTGTGAAATAGTTCTAAAGCAAAATGGGGCAAGAAAACTTGAAAATGGGGCAAGAAAACACCTGCAGTGGCCAGGCTAAGATGACAGTCTCAGCAGTTCTCAGCCAGAAAGTCAATTCCCATTAAACACAGACGAAAGTCTTTATTGTTCACAGGATTAGACCACATGCATGGGCGGGAGGCCACCAAGAAAGAGCAGGGTTGTTCTGCAGAGGCAGGCAATAGCAACCCACCTGTTAGTCTCTTGCCTTGACAACTATATAAGGTCACCGTAAGTTGGCTATGACTTGGAGGCAAAGTATGGAAAGCAGGGTGTGTGTTTTTTTGCTGCAGAAGGCAGGTTTTTCATGCACGGTGCTCAAAGAAGCATTGATGAGGCCGTGGAGCTGAAACCTCAAAAGGAATGCAGAGTGGACATTAAAAGCCACTCCATTTGCGGCATTGACGAGTTCTTTGCTTTTTCTGGGCACATAATGGTTCGCCGTGCAGGCATTTTGCGGTTAACACGGCCCCTGATTATCCTCAATAAAGTCCTTTTCAGAACAGCACACCTGCAGCTGCTCATCCTTTTTAAACGCAGCCGCTGAAAAACCTGCCCTCCTTTGGTCCGTCGCCAAACGCGGCTCATTCTTCTGCCAGAAGCCGCTTTTTTTGACCTTCCCTTAAGCGCCTTAACATGCTGAACAGAGTTAATATTTATTTAAATCATCTTTGGGCTTTGACAGCATGTAAGAGCAGCTTTTATTGAATTTCCAAGTTAAATGATTTAACAGGCCCGATTTTTTTTTTCCCTGCTTCTGTCGGCTGCACTTAGCTTGAGAGAGGTCAGCAGCTTGTCTTTGGAAGTTATTCAGAGAGCGTTAAATAGAAGTTGCTCTTTTTTTTCCTTTTTTTTTTTGATCCGCAGGGATCGGCGGCGGCTGCTCTTCCTAATGCTGGAACCTCCGCCCCGGTATTTTTGAAATTCTGTATAATGGGGGCGGGGGGGACCGAGTGAAAAGTAATTGAATTGCGTGTGGCGTGCTGGTTACTTGGAAGTCGAAGGCTGATTTGATGTGGGTCATGCTTTTTATAGATAAAGCTGGTATTTCACAGGTAAAGATGCTAGTTATCCCCACTGTTCTGACTGGAATCCAAAACTTTGCAGTGTAGAACAAAATGCAAGCTCTGGAAGGGTCGATTATTATATAGAATAATTGTTTCAGGTGACATATTTTGCTCAAACCTGAATGCCCCCTCCTAGCCGAATCGTGTAAAATCTCCAAAGCTAAGCAGGGTCAGCTCTGGTTGGCGCTTGGATGGGAGACCCAGGAAGTCCAGGGTCACTCTGCAGAGGCAGGCAGTAGCAAACTACTCTGTGCAGCTCTTGCCTTGCAAATTGCAGAGGGGGTCCCCATAAGAATATAAGAAAGAGCCTGCTGGATCAGATCAGAGTCCATCTAGCTCAGCTCTCTGCTATTCGCAGTGGCCCACCAGGTACCTTTGGGAGCTCACATGCAAGACCATGAGTCAGCTGCAGTTGGGTGGCACTTTCCCCCACCGAGATATTTCAGAAATATTGGCTCATCTAGCCTGAGAAGTTCTGTGTCAGCAGTTGGGGTTTCTCTTGACAGACTCTTCCCAACACAAAGTAATATCCCTTAACAGAACATGCAGAGACCTGTTGATTTAAAAACTGCCAAATGTAAAAACTAAGAAATTCAGACTACTCCTGGGTCCCTCCAAATCTAAAGACCAGAAGCCTCAAATGTCCCAACTTGGTTTTAGCCACTGCAGTGCCTTTGTTAAAAGTGCAACAAAATTCATACCCTGATCCCGGGAAGATGTTCTAAGGGGCCTCAGTGCCTCAGGACTGAGTTCCACGTTATCTCCGGTCTGTCATTTTTATAATGTGGAAAAGCCCCTGTGGGGAAAAAAATCTGTAGAGCTGACAAGTTGGCAGACTAAATCCTTATGTATACAAGATTATTTAAAATGTCAGACCCATAACACAATTTAGCGTAGGAAATCAGAGTTGTTACCAGAGGTTAGCCTGTAAAGCGCTTGGAAGGAGATTAGTCAAAGTACCAGATTACTGAAAATCCAACTACCTAGGGACATGTTGATTATTTTTCCCTTCCCTCTCCCTTCAGCCGCAAGACTTCTAATCGCGCCCAGCGTCGTCCTTCTCAGCAGTACTGCCACTGCAGTTAAGTTTCTCATGCAAGCGTTCTAGTGAAGAAACAAGCGAGGCCAGAAATAGAAAAGGAGGAGGTAACCCCTGAGACGAGGCTTGGGGGGAGAGGGGATGGCCTGGGACAAGCAAGGTGTTGTTTGGTGACCTACAAAACACACCCACTCACCCACACAGCAGCCTTATAAAGCATCAGACCCTCGGCCCATTAGAATCATAGAGTTGTAAGGGGCCATACAGCCTAGCTAGCCCAACCCCGTGCTCAATGCAAGAGCAGCTTAAAACATCCCTGACAAGTCTTCATCCAGCTGGTGCTTTAAGACTGCCAGTGACAGGAAGCTCATCGCCTCCTTGGACAGCTATTGCACAACTCTTGCTTTTGTGCAACTCTTGCTTTTTTCCCCCTAATATCCAGTCAGAGCCTTCTGCCCATAATTTATGCCCATTATTGCAAGTCCTATCTTCTGCTGCCAACAGGAACAGCTCCCTGCCCTCCTCTGAGTGACAGCCCTTCAGATACTTCAAGAGGTTAATCATGTTCCACCTCAATTTCCTCTTCTTCAGACTAAACATTCCCAAGTCCCTCAGCCGTGGTCTCTAGGTCAGTACTGAGGTCAGCCTTATCCATTCAGACTATGAGCAGCTCTCCAGGGTCTTCGGTGGAGGTCCACTGAAGACCTTTTGTGGTGGAGGTCCACCACATCACCGTTCACCTGGTGAGGCGAAGTGTTGAACCTGAGCCCTTCTCCATGCGAAGCAGAGTCTGTGTCCTGTGAGGCTCAGCCCTTCCTTATGTAGCTGGAGGGAATCAGAATGATGCTAACCCCCTGCCCTGTGTTGCTTCGTCATTTTGAAGCAGCACACCAGTGCCTGGCAATACTTTTCACAGCTTTGTCTACTGTGGAGACTAGAAGGTTATTTATATTTTTATCCCATTTCCCCAGGCAACATTGGCTCCAGAAGCAGCGCAAAGGGAATAAATCGCTACTACAAATGGCATCAGAATTCAACGTAGAACACTCCACGGAGAGGGGATTATCAGCCAAACTAGATCCTGGTGTGACAGAAGGTGGCTGTTTTCAGTGCTCTCCCCCCACCCCACCCAAAAGCCTCACTGTATACCCCTTGCTTTCAGATTTAACTGACTTGTGTGCACGCTACGCAGCCCTATTAATTTAAAGTATTTGCAGCCTGCCTTGCCACCCCAAAGCAACAAAAGAAACAGGCCCAGCCCGGTCTTAATTCACAACGCTACTTAACACAGACCCTAGGACAGTGGTAGCGAACCTTTGGCACTCCAGATGTTATGGACTACAATTCCCATCAGCCCTTGCCAGCATGGCCAATTGGCCATGGTGGCAGGGGCTGATGGGAATTGTAGTCCATAACATCTGGAGTGCCAAAGGTTCGCCACCACGGCCCTAGGATGAAGAGCCTTTGGACGAACGGCTTTGGCCTCCGCCAGTTCTAAATACCTGCAACTTAGCCAAGATGGAAATCTGCTGCTGGTTGACTAACAGCAAGAGCTTCCTTCCAATCACCTGTTGCTTGAGGTAATTTAAGTGGAGATGCTGGGGACTGAGCCTAGGAATCTTTGCATCCGAAGAATGGGTTCTCCATCACTGAGCTGGGGCCCCTTCTTATAAATCCAGCTTATTGAAGTCTGATCTTTAGCCTAGCTGTACCCTGTTCGGGACAAAGATAACAGGAGATCTGTGAATTCCTCCACCATTTCCTGGACCGTCTTTGTTCTAGAATGCTCCACTTGGGCCCTAGTGTCTCAGGGACAACTAGGTAGGCACTAGGACCCAAGCAGAGCATCCTGGAATAAAGATGCTCTACTCTAGGAAATGGCAAGGGAATTCACAAATCTCCTGTCACCTTTATTCTAAATAGGGTATAGCTTAGGCCGCAATCAGAAGAATACTTTCTTGCAAGTAACTCCCACTGAATGAAACTGGACTTAGTTCTGAGTAGACCTGCTGAGGCTTGCTCACCGAGCCTCGTCAGCTCTCCGGCGTCTCAAGCAGATAAAGTTCGCCCTTGCTGTTCTAACTGGAAATGCCAGGGATTGAATTTGTCTTCTAACTGGAGATCTAACTGGAAATGCCAGGGATTGAATTTGGAATTTTCTTCATGCAGATGCTCTGCCACTGAACCATCTCAGTGAGGTCCACGGAGGGGCTCTTCATGCCAGTGGTCTCAGCAGCGTTCAGGGGACTGGCCCTCTCCTCTCCCCTTTGTCCATGAGCCAGCGAGGCCACTCACCTCTGCAGAGACCAATTCACACATTCACTGAAGCAGGGCTGCGTTTTGGGGTACAGCGTTTTATTCTGACCGGGACACATAAGGAGTAAGAGGCTTGATACAGGCAACGACGAATGCAATCTCAGTGGGTCTGAAAATGCAGCCAACATAATGGCGGATGGGATTTTGGGAAGAAGCCATAATTAATACTGAGTAACCTTGATGGATTTCAAAGGGCAGGAGCTTTGGGGGATCATAATAGCGTCCAATTCCTGCAGCTTGTTTGTCATGCTCACGGAACACGCAAAGGTTGGCAGGCACAACATAGCTGTCTTGGTCCACAGTTAAAATCAATTTCGCTTTTGGCTCCCTGGAAGCGGAAGTGTGTTTGGGCTAGCTTATTGCCTGCATAAATTAAAAATGTTCATGAATATTCAACACCTGTGAGCTTTACAGGTAGGCAAACCACGTAAAAGCTGTGCCAAAGTTTCCTATGGGGATTTTTTGCAGTATTCTGCTGAACAGTTATCCAGTGAAGACCCTCTACAAGAATGCATAATACGTATTTGACACCCTAATGAACAGCTAAACACTGCAGTATCTCCGTTTGCCCAGTCAACAGTTCTGTACCGAGTTCAAGACAGTTCCCGTTTGAAAAAGCAACCACCTCAAGCTCTGAAGGACATACTCAGTTTTAGTGTTCTTGGAAGCAAGATCTGATGGTTTATGCCACACAGGTCTGAATTTCAGACTCACTTTCCAATGGCCACAAATACATAAATATTGTCAGAGGGCTGTTTTCTGTATGCATTCTTAAGAAGAAGAAGGAGGAGGAGGAGGAGGGGAGGAGTAGGAGGGGAGGGGGAGGAGGAGGAGTTTGGATTTATATCCCCCCTTTCTCTCCTGTAAGGAGACTCAAAGGGGCTTACAATCTCCTTGCCCTTCCCCCCTCACAACAAACACCCTGTGAGGTGAGTGGGGCAGAGAGAGCTCCGAGAAGTTGCGACTAGCCCAAGGTCACCCAGCTGGCGTGTGTGGGAGTGCACAGGCTAATCTGAATTCCCCAGATAAACCTCCACAACTCAAGCGGCAGAGCTGGGAATCAAACCTGGTTCCTCCAGATCAGAGTGCACCTGCTCTTAACCACTACGCCACTGCTGCTCCCTGACATCTGAATACTCTCCCAGAAACAGCTTGACTATTTTTGCCAGCTTTTCTCTTATTCCACTGTAGTATATTTAAACCAAACTTCGTAGCTGAAGTAGACTCAACTCTCCCCCAAAAAAAAATTCAATAGAAAAATATCCACCTTTTTGAAAGATGCAGTTCCAGATTGCATGCCTAGCAAAACACCATCTACTGTCGGATAGACACCTTTCTTCTCAACTATGCACTATGATTAAAAACTGGGGATCAATTCCTAAGACAGTTGCTTTGGTAAATAATTACCACACCCTTTACATTGTCAGACATAAAAGCAGGAGGAAGAACTTAGCCTTAAAACCTGGAGAAACATCTCCAGAAAAAAAGTTGTAAAGAATGCTGCACTTTCAAACTGTTGCATTTTTTAAAAAAAAGAAATCTTATGGAGTCCTATGATCAGACTGGGTGACATGCAGTGAACATTTCGGGCCAAGTACACCAGCTATAAACGGATGACAGCGCTTAGCGTTGACTTGTGGGATTTCAGGGCTGTCTGGCTGTGGTCTGGTAGGTTTTGCTCCTAATGTTTTGCCAGCATCTATGACTGGCATCTTCAGAGGCATGTCATGATAAGAAGCACGTCTCTCTGTGGCACAGTGTGGAGTGTTTGTGTGGCAGGGTGCATATGTTTTGTCCACCTCACAGGTGGGAAGGGGGGTGAGGCACATTTGCATGTGTCTGGGTGAAGTTCATTTGCAGTTCCAACTAACTGCCTTAGCATATATCTGGGTGAAGTAATTGCATTGAATGTTTCTGGGTTTTGTTTTGGTGGGGGTTTTTTTTAGTACTGGTAGCCAGGTTTTGGAGCTTTTCTGTTATAAAGAACTGAAACACATCTGCCTGTTAAATTCAGTCAGCCCAGTCCAGTTTAGAGGTGCATATATGCACAAATGGAGTCTGCCTGGACAAGCCCCCTCCATTCCAATAACTGAGACATTATGCAACATTTTTTTAAAAAAGCTTAATGCTGTTTGACAAGGGGGACTGAAGGAGAGCAGCGCACCAAAAAGCTGATCGTGGGTTTCTAGCGGTTGAGACAAAGCTGTGCAGGCACCGTTCCAGCTGTTCTTTGCATCATGTTTTGAATGAGGCTGAACATCTTTTAGGCATCTACCCCCTACCTTCTCTGAGTTTGAACAGGACAGGGGTGTTGAATGAGCTGATTCTATCAATCAAGATGAAGTATTGGACAGAAGTGGGTGTTTGACAGCCTGAAAAATTATCTTGAGGAACTGGAAATATTTTGATCACACACAGAATGGCTGAATGAGCTAATGAGAAACAACCCTACCGAAGTCCAAGAGAAGTTACAAGAGCATCTGGCAATGTATAAAAAGGTGGCAACTTAGAACGTATTTGAAAAATGCAACTCAGGAACTACGGAAAGTCTTGTCTCTCTTTCTTATCCACATCTCGGTAGCCTTCCTCATTCCCTCCCTGTTCCATTTTGCAGGTCCCCATTTCACTGACTTTTCTCATAGCATCACATTTCTGTATGCTTCATTTGCTGAAACGAATGTGTACATAATCTAAGGAACAGTTATTAACTGGAGATTTTTTAAAGACAAGCTGGACGGAAGGAACAGGGTAACTGAATTCTGAGCTGGAAGGCTGGCAAAATGATATCTATGAGATTGTTAAGCCCAAGGTGTCTCCTATTCCACTGTCCAACATTTAGGAGGTCCTAAGATAAAACTAAAATATACTATGTAGCACCTTTTTCATTACAGATATTAGTGGCTGAGCAAAAAATACCACCAAATTGGCTGGGCAAATACCATCTGAGAGTCTAAGAAAGGCAATTGAAAAAGGACACATCTATGAACTGTACATATTAACATATTATTATTGCTTTGAACCAAAGCCTCTGCCTCCCCCACCCCCACCCCATGTCATTTTCAAATGCATGCAGAATTCCTAATTCTGAAGAAGCTGTACCAAACACTGGTGAGATTATGCACTGTGATATCTTCGATAGTTCCATTCTGGACTTCTGATATTTGCGTTCCCAGCAATACAAGATGAAGGTTCTAGTTGTAAACAAGATACTTTTGAGATCTTATTCTTTATGCTGCATCTTTTTTTTTCAATCTGAGGGACAACTTTAGCCCGTACCGTTCAAATGCGCCTATCAGTTCATGAGTATTCATAGGAAAGGATTTTAATGTACTGATAAAGCAGGGAATTGCTTAATTGTACGGAAGAGTGAGGAGTAGAGAGCTTGAAATAACAGAAGCAATTCAAAGCCAGGATACTTTACAATACTTTTGTGATCAGCAATGCTGGATTTGACAAGCACGCTATCTCCTGCCAATCAAGACTGTTTGGGGTTTTGTTTTCCCTTGAGCCGATTCCAACTTGAGGATTACTTTGAAGCATTTGCTGGAGTCAACCATTTCAGCAGCAAGCCCACTTCTTTCGGGGAAGAGTTGTAAAAAGACGCTTTCCAAGTTTTGTAACCAAGTGCAAGCTCTGACTTCTTCTAAGCTTGATGAAGGACCCACAGGAATTCGAACCCAACAACAAAGGCAGGTTTATTTTGAAAAGAGCAGGAAATCCTGCCGAGTCTGAGTTCTGACACCAGCAAGTTCGTCGTCAATTTCTTTCAAATTAAAAAGGAAATTAGTTTCAGCTGTACATTTAGTGATAAAGAACTGCACACCACACGTCAGACGATATGACAGGGACTGCGTAAGAGACACATGGCAGGATTATGGGCCTCCTGCAATGCTGAGACCTACACAGGCAAGTGATTCTGGTTCCCTCCTTCCAAATATATGCACAGAAAAAGTCTTATGGAAAAGGTATCCCTGCTGGCCACCAATACGGGGAAAGTTGCTTTACAGAGTCTTCCTGGCGTGATCATTGAGCTGCTTTCAGACCCTATTCAGACCCTCGGCCTTTCTTCAACCCACACTCACCGTGACATCCAGAGTTTTCCATCCCTCTTTTCAGTTTGGAACGGCAGCTATTCTCATCACGCCAAAGCTCTCTGGTTTCTTGCCGTTCTGTCTCTTGAACACCTCAGGGAAGTACAACTGTATCAAAAGTCACATTAAAAAAAACCCCTTAAGCAATAGTCCAAGACAGATTCCATATTCTAGACATCAGGCTCTGCATGCGAATAGAGTTCGCTTAGTTTTTCAAACTTTGGCCCCCAGTCTTTTATATTCCCATAAACTGCATCTTCATCCCATCCGCAGGATGCCAGGGAACTTAGGCTGCTGGCCTCCGAGCACTCCCCTTCGGTGTAAAACACCTGCAGAGAATCACAGGGCAGAGCCTGGTGCTGCTGGTCGACATTTCTTACCACGCCCATTAGGTAGCACCCAAAATCTGTGCTTGATAAAGAGTCCCCCTTTCCTGTCGCAGGGGTTTCTCGTTGCTCTTTGGGACTTAGAGGAGCCTCACAGCTCAAGTGACAGTGCAGGTCTGACCGTTTCCCTTTCTTCTTATAGAGGGAGTAAGCGGGACTGGTTTGCAGAGACATCTGGAGCTCAGCCATGTTGTAGGCATCCTGGAGGGAGAGAATCACACGAAGTTGTTGCATACGAAATCAGAGCAGTGGTGGGATTCAGCCGGTTCGCACCACTTCGGCAGAGCCGGTTGTTAAAACGGTGCTTGCAAACAACCAGTTGTAAAATTATTTGAATCCCACGACATCCAACACTTTCCCATCAGCCATTACAAAGGGTCGTTACTTATCCATCCCTCTCCAGGATCAGGTTTGTCTACACCAGGGGTAGGGAACCTGCGGCTCTCCAGATGTTCAGGAACTACAATTCCCATCAGCCCCTACCAGCATGGCCAATTGGCCATGCTGACAGAGGCTGATGGGATTGTTCCTATCCTGAGCTGGTCTACACTGTAAAAACCAAGTGGACACTCTTGCCCACATTATACTCGACGGTCCGAGATACGTGGGTATTAGTATTTCTCTACCAGGCTGGCCCTAGACAAATCTGAAAGAGACTTTTACAGTTCTCTTGTGGGGCTTCTGTTGAACAATGCAGATGTTGTGCTCTTGGAAAAAGTAGCAAAATTTCTTTTACAAGTGACAGAACTTTCTAAGTAATGCTACATACCAGTGGTGGCGAACCTTTGGCACTCCAGCTGTTATGGACTACAATTCCTATCAGCCCCTGCCAGCATGGCCAATTGGCAGCTGTTATGGACTACAATTCCCATCAGCCCCTGCCAGCTGTTATGGACTACAATTCCCATCAGCCCCTGCCAGCATGGCCAATTGGCCATGCTAGCAGGGGCAGATGGGAATTGTAGTCCATAACAGCTGGAGTGCCAAAGGTTCGCCACCAATTGGCCATGCTAGCAGGGGCAGATGGGAATTGTAGTCCATAACAGCTGGATTGCCAAAGGTTCGCCACCAATTGGCCATGCTAGCAGGGGCAGATGGGAATTGTAGTCCATAACAGTTGGAGTGCCAAAGGTTCGCCACCAATTGGCCATGCTAGCTGGGGCAGATGGGAATTGTAGTCCATAACAGCTGGAGTGCCAAAGGTTCGCCACCAATTGGCCATGCTAGCAGGGGCAGATGGGAATTGTAGTCCATAACAGTTGGAGTGCCAAAGGTTCGCCACAACGGCTTTATACAGTCTTTCTGTCTATGTTTAGAATGTACTCTTGATTTGTACCTTATAAATGTCTGGTAACGCTCTATATTAAATGCCTAATAAAGGTTGTGTGATTGGAATCCCACCACTGAATCAGACCATTGAGCCACTGCTTTGACTACTGTCTATGGAGACGGGCAGAAGTTCTCCAGGGTCTCTGGCACAGATCTTTCACATCACTTTTGCCTGATCCCTTGAACTGAGCCTGGACCCTCTGCGTGCCAAGCAGATGCTCTGCCACGGAACCACATCCCCTCCCCACGCTGTGGCACTCATTCAAAAACAGACTCAGAAACCATACATATGGAGCTACTTATATCAAACCTGTCCAGTGCAGTTTTGTAGACAGTGTGGTGTAGTGATTAAGAGCGTCGAACTAGGATGTGGGAGACCCAGGTTCAAATTCCCACTCTGCCACAGATGCGTGCTGGGTGACGATAGGCCAGCAGGGTTGCTGCAAGGGTATCATGAAGTGGAGAAGAAGGAGAAGAAGAGTTTGGATTTATACTCCACCTTTCTCTCCTGTAAGGAGACTCAAGATGGCGTACAAGCTCCTTTCCCTTCCTCTCCCCACAACAGACACCTTGTGAGGTAGTGGGGCTGAGAGGGTTCCGAAGAACTGTGACCAGCCCAAGGTCAGCCAGCAGGAATGTAGGAGTGCGGAAACACATCTGGTTCACCAGATAAGCCTCTGTCACTCAGGTGGAGGAGAGGGGAATCAAACCCGGTTCTTCTGATTAGAATCCACCTGTTCTTGACCACTACACCACGATGCATACCGTGTTTCCCCGAAAATAAGACAGTGTCTTATATTAATTTTTGCTCCCAAAGATGCACTATGTCTTATTTTCAGGGGATGTCTTATTTTTCCACTCCACAGCTGCACGGTCTGGTCGACGGGCCTGCTTCCAAACAAAAACTTTGCTATGTCTTACTTTCGGGGGATGTTTTATATTTAGCACTTCAGCAAAACCTCTACTATGTCTTATTTTCAGGGGATGTCTTATTTTGGGCAAACAGGGTATTAATTTTGGTCTCCATTGGGGAGAAATGCAAGGCACAAAACTCAGCCGTGCCACTGTTGCTACCTCGGAGGGGGAGAAGGCCAGACAGCCCCCCGCACCTGCACCTGCCACACACGGCCCATCTGTTGGGCTGTTAGAAGCCTCCTATTGACTTGTTGCTCCTGATTCCTCCAGCCCATGGGGGCGGGACATTGGGTTCAGGAAGTGCATTGCCCGGTGCAGGGATCCACACACCCCCCCCCCCCCCCGCCCGTGCTGAGTCTTTGCTTCCCAGGCCTACAACCAATGCCATCGATAAACAAGTTGTGGCCAGTTTTTATTACCACAAATCTGGTGTCCTGCGTGTTTCAGTGGCGTACCTAGGCAAACTGGAGCCCTGGGCAAAACCTGAGTTTGATGCCCCCCCAACAACAACAGCAACCTTTATTAGGCATTGAAAGAAAGAAAGAAAGAAAGAAAGAAAGAAAGAAAGAAAGAAAGAAAGAAAGAAAGAAAGAAAGAAAGAAAGAAAGAAAGAAAGAAAGAAAGAAAGAAAGAAAGAAAGAAAGAAAATGAGCATTGGCAGGAAGGGAGTGGATTTAAAAAGAGAATCTGGGGAAATTTAGGGGGTGCCTGCTGTCAGGGGTGCAATTATTAAGATAGCAGCACCAAAATTTCAGAGTATCTTCATGAGCCCCTACTGATGATACCACCCATGTTTGGTGAAGTTTGGTTCAGGGGGTCCAAAGTTATGGCCCCTCTAAAGTGTAGTCCCCATCTCCTATTAGCTCCCATTGGAAACAATAGGGGATGGGGACACTCCCTATGGGAGTCCATAACTTTGGACTCCCTATACCAAACCTCACCAAACCTGGGTGATATCATCAGGATAGTCTCCTGAAAAATCCCCGAAATTTTGGTGCTGCTAGCCTAAAAACTGCACCTCCTGCAGGCCAAAAACAGAAAAAACACTGAAAATTAAAAAAACCACACCTGCATTTTTGGTGCCCCCCACAAGGTGGCGCCCTGGGCAACTGCCCACTTTGCCCAATGGGAGGAACGCCTCTGGCGTATTTTATTGGGGGCGGGGCAGTGACTGATCTCCCCTCCTTGGGCAGCAAAGGCAAAACATAAATGAAGCAGATAAATACATTCATTTACAAGGATCCATACTGTTAAATCTTCTCGCCTTGTACCAAATACCCGTCTTCCCTCTGTCTCTCAATACAATACAAAGGGTTTCGTCAGGACTTGCAGACTGTTGCCACTAAAGGACAAACTACACAATACAGGTGACATGAGTCGGGTTGGGCATCCCGTGCATGTGTGGATCCTTTGATCTAAGCTATCAAAGGCAATCTGAAGACGAGCCACCTGGATTTGTTTTGCTGTTTTAACGAAATCAAGCGGCATGAAGTGACTGATGTGTCAAACAATGCACATTTCCTCAAAACAGATCCCCTGCCTGGGTAAACCTATTTCCCTCCCCACCACAATTTGCTAAGGGAGTTAATCTCATTAAACACTAATAGGATTTGAATACTTAGCTCTCTGTGTGCTACCTTGAAGTTAAATATCCCTTTAAGTGTATAAAATATGTTCATGGAAACTCACCGAAGTCTTGATTCAAGTGTGGGAATTTCTGGCTATAAAATTCAAATGAGTGTAGCAGTTATATCTTTAAAAAATTTAACCCCTGGGAACTGAAACATTAGGTATTTATATATTTTCCTTTAGTTCTGCTAACAGTTCAGTTAGAGGCAAGCTTATAAATACTGTTGTACCGCCCTGTGGTAAAAATGATTAATCCGTTAAGAGTATTTTTTGCTACTGATGAACTAACACAACAGGTCTTATGGTTAAGTTTCTTTAGGCTCAGAATACAAACCCCAGTAGCTTGTAATACTCACCTTTAAAAAGCGCATAATGACTCTAAGCAATTTCTCAACTCGACCTGGACTCAAAGGCAGAGAAAATCTTTGCCTCCAAACCTCGCAATCCCAGCTTTCCTAGGGAGACCATGGTGGTTGCAGGTAGGTTGGAAGAAGGACAAGATCATCCAACCTCCTCTCCCATCTGGACACCCATAATATTATTTTTGACAGCATCTGAGGAAACGCTTCTTCACACAACGTGTGATTGGTGTTTGGAATATGCTGCCACAGGAGGTGGTGATGGCCACTAACCTGGATAGCTTTAAAAAGGGCTTGGACAGATTTATGGAGGAGAAGTCGATCTATGGCTACCAATCTTGATCCTCCTTGATCTCAGATTGCAAATGCCTTAGCAGACCAGGTGCTCAGGAGCTGCAGCAGCAGAAGGCCATTGCTTTCACATCCTGCATGTGAGCTCCCAAAGGCACCTGGTGGGCCACTGCGAGTAGCAGAGTGCTGGACTAGATGGACTCTGGTCTGATCCAGCAGGCTAGTTCTTATGTTCTTATGTTCTTAGGTGCTGGGAATCCTAGGAAGTGTACCCCCCACCCCCCCAGGATTCCCGAAACCAATGGAACTACCCAAATGTTGTTCAAGGCACTGGGAGAAGAGGAAGAGATAGAAAAGGACAGAGAGGAGCTTTTCTGTATTTCTACCTGCCTGCAGCCCTTAGCACAGTCTTCCCCAATAATGAACTGGGGAAATGATATGGTGGTTGGGGATTCACAGGCAGGGCATGCAATCTTTTTAGTCACCTGCCATTTCTCAATAGCTCCAGACAACTTTCGTGACTTGCTTAGAACTGCCTGACTTACAAACAGTCCCGTACTAATAACCCTTACTGGATCCAACTGAGTTTTCAACATCAGTGTTTAATCTGTTCCTCTCGTCAAATATTATTTACACTTGTTTAATACTTGGTTTTGCTTTAAGTTTATTACTTTTTCGTCCTATGTATTACTGTGTCATTAAAACAGCTGGATATGATTTTTACAAGCATAATTCTATGATAAATTCTTTATATTTAGTATTCTGTTTGGGGGTCATTTCTCATTGTGCGGCTTGGGGAACCCATTCCTTTCAACCTTGACGACAAGAAAGGACGTCACGTGTCGTTTTCATGAGTGCTCCGGATACTCGATTATCAGGGACTCTTTCGTAATGGATATTTAGTATTTGATCAACTAAGTCTTTGAACAGCTCATATTTTCTTCACTCTTTTAGGCTACAGCGTACAGCCAAATTTACAGGCTACAGTTCAGAGGAGAAATATGGTCTTCAGAACGATACAGAAGAAAAGTTGATAGTTCATAAATCTAGAAACCTTGAACAGAAGTATATATGAAACCACCCAACGTTTCTTTACGAAGGTAAATTATCTGGGTGGCCTACAGAATCTGCCTTACCCCCATCTTAGATGGAGAAACTGATAATGGGCAAGTAGCAAGAATCATCAGATCATAAAGAGAAAGTGTTATTTTTTTTCTCCAGTGATCATTTTTAATGACAGTGAAGTATTTTGGTTGGTGTGCTCCTGAAGTTCTAATTCTGATCTTTTGCTAACTGTCATCACTCACACAAAACGCTTGTACTTCATGGCAAATCAACACTGTTTCAGATACGTTTCTGTAATGAAACACAATCAAAAACAGCTATCAGTGTCTACCAGTAGGATCAACACAATGGTCTGTCTGTGGAACCTACAAAGAAGATTTTGGACTTATACCCTGCTTTTCTCAACCATTATGAGTCTCAAAGTGGCTTAGAAACTCCTTCCCTTCCTCTCCCCACAACAAACACCTTGTGAGGTAGGTGGGGCTGAGAGAGTTCTGAGAACTATGACTAACCCAAGGAGTGGGGAATCAAACCTGGTTCTCCAGATTTGAGTCCACTTGTTCTTAACCACTGCACCATGCAGGTGAGTTCTGGCTGCTGCCACCACCACCTCATACAAACTCCAAACTGGTGAACTGTGTAACTTTTACCTGATCTTGCTCTCCACCCCCTTCCTCGTTGTAGTTGAGAATGTTCTCTCTGATGTCCTCCAAGTCATCCTGACTGGTGGTGACGTGGTAGACTCCTCCATTCATGCTTTTATGGCTCTTCCACCGTGTCCATAGGAAAACGCCACTGAGGAGAACTGCATGAAAACATGGGAGAGAACCAAGATTTGACCTTTGGAAACCCACCCGATGTATAATGACTGACATACCGTAGGCTCTCAAGAGGGTAGCAACTTCCCTGTTGGAATTACCGCCCTGAGTTGAGCAGCCCCGAGGTTCACCTATCAAATGACAAAAGTGTGTTGACATGGAAACTATAATATTTGAATTGATTCCCAAGTAAATCCATAAAACAGCTTTCAGAAGCTACTTTTCATCATCTTCCGAGATCCCAGTTTTAAGTTTAACGAGGTCCCAACAATGTAAGTGGGCACAGACCTTAAGAAGACAATTGAAGAAATGAAGTGACTCTTTTGGCAATACCTTAAGCTCTCCTTTTGTTAGTCCTACCAATTGCAGGAAATCAGTTAGAAGGAGAGTATTAACATCTTCATTCACATTTTACAATCCTAAAACAACTCCCTTTAAGAAAAAAATGCCATGAAATCATTAACACTTAAATATAGGTGTAGGGTTAACACATTACAAGTCAATATATATCAGTGGTGGGATCCAGTAGGTTCTCACAGAGTAGGTTACTAATTATTTGTGTGTGCCGAGAGGGAGTTACTAATTGGTGATTTTGCCACATGATTTTTGCCTTAGTTACGCCCTCCTCTCAGCAGTAGCGCGCAGAACTTGAAGCAGTCTAGCAGGAGGTGTACCGGCATGCGTGGCAGCCTGCACCTGTGTGCATTTGTTTCCCACCCAAGGACCGGCGCAGCGGCTGCGTCCTTGCCACAGCCCCGCCCAGGAATGCCCTGCCCCCGGAATGCCAGGCCACGCCCCTGTCGTGCCCCCCCCAGTCCCATTGGCTCTACGCCATAGTTTAAATCCCACCACCATGGGAACCTGTTACTAAAATTTTTGGATCCCACCACTGATATATATCTGTTATATGTTTTTCTCTCCCAGCTGGCTCTCAAAGTGGCTTATAGGAATTTAAATCAAAATACAAATTACAAATGTAAATAGTATGCCCCAAAACCTTGCAATAAACTTACTGGAAGGGTCTGCACATATATTTTCCCACCCTCATTCCCTTTTGGTTAAAGAAGGAATCGAGATGACCTACCTTGTGCAGTTGTCATGGGAAATGAATGACATGAAGTTGGTAAAGCACTTTACACCAGCTAAAATGGACACACAGATGAAAGATGACACAAATGAGAAAAATTCAAGATACCCGTTCCATAAAAGCCCAATCAGGCATGTTTAGTTTAGAGCAGCAATACACTATACCAGTGATGGCGAACCTTTTCGAGACCGAGTGCCCAAATTGCAACCCCAAACCCACTTACTTATCGCAAAGTGCCAACACGGCAATTTAACCTGAATACTGAGGTTTTAGTTTAGAAAAAACGGTTGGCTCCGAGGCATGTGTTACTCAGGAGTAAGCTTGGCAGTAGTCGGTGGCTTTGCTTTGAAGCAACCGCGCAACTCTTCCAACGGGTGAATCACGACCCTAGGAGGGTTCACTCAGAAGCAAGCCCCATTGCCAGCAACCGAGCTTATTCCCAGGTAAAGGATCACGTTTTAGTTCTTCACATGAAAATCAGTGGGGTTTAACAGCGCTTAATAGGGTTACCTACACTGCTTCCCCAAAACTAGGTCTTAGGTTTAATGCTAATAATTGAGGCCAGTGGCCCAGGCCAGCCTAGATGTGGGGGGAGGGGCGACTCTGTGCGTGCCCACAGAGAGGGCTCTGAGTGCCACCTCTGGCACCCGTGCCATAGGTTCGCCACCACTGCACTATACTGTAACGTATTGCCTTCATGATGGTGGAAGCGTGCCATGAATAGTACAGATGTCAGGCAGGAGGGGCACAGAAGGAAAAGAGTAAATTCTGACACATAAACCGACAGGCCTGTTTTTCATCTTCCTTTCCAAAGAACTGTGATTCAGGTCCTCCTAGACAATGTCAGCTCATGAGACCTCAATTGATGCAAACATGAGTTCTGTGCGACGTGTGACTTTGGTGCGCGCCGAGGTAATACGATGTGATGCTCAGTGGAAGGGAGGCAGGTATATCAGGAATGGAAGGAGAGGCAAACGAGATCCTTTTCCCCTTGTTGCGCTCAAAGGAGGAGGGAAACACGTGCGGAGGAATTAACCAGCCAAACCACTGGCTGCCAATGAAGAGCAAAAGGGGACAAGGGAATGCCAGAGGCACAAGTTTGGATGATCCCCAAAGCATTATCAGGCATGAAGTTGTGTTCTAGGTTCATGATTTCACACACAGCATTGGCCTTGTAAATAGTGGTGAACTGGGCTTTTAACTTACCCAGACATTTCCCAGTGGGTCACTATCCTAAGGGGACACTGGTGGAGGCGAGCAGGCAAGGCTAGCATCTTTGGAGCTCACCGGGCTTACACCCATCAGCCTCTTCATGCCCTGCCATCAGTGAATGGGTGAGCCAAAGCCTACTGTTGGTACTCTGTAGATCTGGCTTGTACTGCTGCAGACGCCTTTCACCTTGGCCTCCTCCATTTTAACCTTCTAGTCCACTCCTGCTTGCGTATGTTCCTGTAAGTCATAACTGCGGTGGTATAAAACAGGCCCCTGCCTTGGTGTGCTTGGAGCTAGAAGACACCATAGACTAGGAGCTGGCTCCTTGAAAGGAAATGCAAGCAGCAGAGCCAAGTCCTCCCCTGCCAGTGGAAGCTGAGCCAGATGTGGTGCAGCAGGGAGAGCATTCAGCCACCCCAGACAAGCTGACGAGCCAGCTGCACCCACACTTTGGCTGATTCTGCATGGGTCAAAAACAGCGGTGTGAAAATGGTATAAACCCTTTTACACCGTTTTAAACCTTTTTACACCATTTTCACACTGCTGTTTTTGGCCCATGCGGAATCAGCCTTTGTTACATGAAATGGGTATCACAAGGAACAAACAACCTGTTGGGGGGGTGTGTGTGTGTGGAGAACAGAAATGATGAGCATGATACAAAACAAAGGAGAAGAAGATGGTACATGACACTTTTTAATAGAAAAATATACGAGGCACAGGGTTTTGTTCCTGTTGGGTTTTTTTAAAGTTTAAGACTTCTGTAAAGGAGCTGAAGTTTATGTGACGGCCAGTCAATTGTCCACCGCAACAGATAATACAGTTTGGAGCTCAATGCAATGGGATATCTTCACTAGTTTTGTTGCTGTTTGTATTCTTGGAATCCATTCTTACAAAATCACGTCAAGAAAATCAACAGAAAACTAGCTCTGCACATTTGTTCCACAAAGCCTTACTTTCAAAAGTTAAGTGAGAATTTTGCTGATCCATCTTACCAGAAACTATAGCCCAGAATTATTCTTGGTCCACTCCCAATCAAAATACAATATAATCTCGTTATTCATGGAAATAAATCCCTCAGAGTACTATAAGAGTTATTCTCATGAAGAAGCATTTGAATCAAAGCCTTGGGGTATGATCCAGGAAGCCAAATCTAAGGGGTGGGGGCGGGGAGACAGGGAGTAGTTGGGTGGCAGACAAGGACAGCACATGTACACTGTCTCCATGGCGGTTCCTAGTGGCAAGACAAGGTAAAATAAAAACTAAGCTTACTTGCTACACTGAATGGGCCATGTCCAGCCCAATGGGTTATGCCTGTTTTTTGCTGGTGTAAGTCGATGCTAGCAAAAGAGGCTTTCCTGGACTGGAAGGTCTGAGGAATCCCACTAAAGTCAACTCCATCCCCAGAAATGTTCCCATTGGAACTGGTATGGGCTCCTGCAACAAAGAAGCACTGGCACAGCAGCTGCAATGGGAGCCGGGTGACATGGAGTCCTGCACCAACGTAAGTGCCACTTACACTGTGTGGACTGGCAATGGCAGCAGTGCCAGAGTCACTGTCATGAGCCGGCCCCCAGGAGGCAAGGAATCAGATGCAGAGCTAGAAGACACTATAGACTAGGAGCTGGCTCCTTGAGAGGAAATGCAAGCAACAGAGTCAAGTCCTCCCCTGCCAGTGGAGGCTGAGTCAGATGTGGTGCAGCAGGGAGAGCATTCAGACAAGCTGACGAGCCAGCTGCACAAAGAAGGCAAAGACAGAAACAGCAGCTCAGCAGTAAAAGGAGAAGTGCCCACACTGAAGCTGGATATGGCAAAAGGCTCTGAGAGCTATACACATCAACATCAGAAGGAGACTGAGTCTTTGCAGGATCCTGATCTCATTCGCAAGGGTGTCCTATATAAACCCCGTCTTGGGTGCAATGACTATGTTACACTGGAAAGCTCCACACACCTGCCTGATGCATGAACTCCTGGACTACTTGGCCTCAAACCTCCAGACCACACCTGACCTGCCTGCCAAACACCCTGACATCTGACTGTCTGACACGCCGTAGCTGATGCCTGCCTGCAACATTGTCACACTGGCTCCCCAGCCCTACCCCTGTGGATTGAACCGTAAGGATTCCTGCTGAATTCTAAAATGAACTAGTATGAACAAACTGTTTAAAGAATACAATCCTACACACTCTTACTTGGAAGTAAGTCCCACTGAACTTGGAGGGAGTTATTTTAAGCTACAAATGGAGAGAATCAGGCAGTAAGACTGAAATCCATCTTGGGACACAATAATGTAACAATCTGAGGAACCCCTTCATGAAAAATACATGTTTCTGAAAAGAAATTTCCTGAATAAATTTCTCGATATCTAGAGCACTATAGTACAACTAAACAGCTATGTTTTGTTCATCCATAGTGGAAATATCTATCTATGGCTCATTCCGCACATGCAGAATAATGCACTTTCAAACTGCTTTCAGTGCTCTTTGAAGCTGTGCGGAATAGCAAAATCCACTTGCAAACAGTTGTGAAAGTGGTTTGAAAACACATTATTTTGCGTGTGCGGATGGGGCCAAAGATTCCCCTGAGTTGAAATAGGTTCACCATTTGTGAGATGGATTTTGCTGTAGTATCACTGAATCTGAGGCTCATCCCGCACATGCAGAATAATGCACTTTCAAACTGCTTTCAGTGCTCTTTAAAGCTGTGCGGAAGAGCAAAATCCACTTGAAAACAGTTATGAAAGTGTATTGTCGAAGGCTTTCACGGCCGGAATCACTTGGGTGCTGTGTGGTTTCCGGGCTGTATGGCCGTGTTCTAGCAGCATTCTCTCCTGACGTTTCGCCTGCATCTGTGTCTGGCATCTTCAGAGGATCTGATGTTGGAAAGCAAGTGGAGTATATAGAATAAAGGGCGGCACCAGGTCAATAAGTTGAGGGCATCTGAATAGAAGTATGAAAGTAACAATGAAGATCAGCAGTTCGAGTAACTCCTGTAGATAGCAAGTAAAACATTTATGGGAGATCTGACAGAAGTATCCTGGCCTTTGTAACTTTTGTCTATGGTCATCCTGTGTTTGTGTGGAGCTGGTTTGACACAGTCTTGACCCTAGTATTTTTCAACACTGGCAGCCAAATTCTGTTCATTTTCAGAGTTTCTTCCTTCCTGTTAAAATTGTCCATGTGCTTATGGATTTCAATTGCCAGAAAAATCAGCAATAGCAGAACACATGATAAACCAACCTGGACATAGAATATTATTTGAAAAAACAGAAATTCTGGACCACTCTGAAAGCCACTACGTCAGACTACACAGAGAAGCAATTGAAATCCATAAGCACATGGACAAACCAGCTCCACACAAACACAGGATGACCATAGACAAAAGTTACAAAGGCCAGGATACTTCTATTCAGATGCTCCCACCAGTGACCTTGCTATCTACAGGGTTACTCCCAGGCTATAGTCTTCATTGTTACTCATACTTCTATTCAGATGCCCTCAACTATTGACCTGGTTGCCGCCTTTGTTACTCACAGACAAGGTTTCCCCACCCACCCTGGACACTCCCCACATACCCTGGACAGATATATATTCCACTTGCTTTCCAACATCAGATCCTCTGAAGATGCCAGCCACAGATGCAGGCGAAACGTCAGGAGAGAATGCTGCTAGAACACGGCCATACAGCCCGGAAACCACACAGCACCCAAGTTATGAAAGTGGTTTGAAAACGCATTATTTTGCGTGTGCGGAAGGGGCCTTAGAGACACATTTCCCAGCTGTCCGGCAATCTGAACTTTTCCATTTCAAGCCCCAGACCAAGACATTTCTGGTCTCTGGTTCATTTTCTTCCAGTGCTGTGTACATCCATTGCTATTATATAATGTATACTGATTTTGCTTGTGTTTTTTAAAGTCTTTTCTAACTTTATTTACTGAACTGCAATGTTATACATTTTTTTGGAAGCAACCTCCTTAACCCCATGGCTGAGAGGCAGAAGATAAATTTCAGAAATGAATAAATAAAATCAGAAGATTCGGTTGTCCTTCAGATGTTTTCCCAGCTGTGAGTCTCCTGAGTATCTGCCATGTGGATTGGAGAAAACGTAAATGATTCATCCGCATTGGTGGGGTCAATGGTGAGTCTTTCTCACACAGCAAGGACAACATTGAAAATGCACCATGTTCAGGATTTAATGTCTCCAAGGGTAGAGCTTCACTCTGGTTTTACTGTTCCTGGCCTGAAAGAAGCTCTCTTCAGATTACTGAAATCACCTCTTTGGAACAACGGCTTCAAATATGACTCTCCTTCTTCCAAGAGTCTTTCATCTTTGCTAGCTGAAGACAATTCTCAGTGGAAGGGCTCTACTGATACTACCTGTCAAAAGTGTCAGTGGAACATCTAGAAGCGTACTTTAAAGTGCATCTAGCTGAACGAAAATTTAGATCAAATGTTCATAAGCTTGATCAGAGAAGAGCACCAGCACACCAGCCTCTCAGTAGGGATGGGACCATTTGCCACCCCGTTAAAAGCATGCCTCTTACTGTACCTAAATGCCGTGGCTGAAGTGGAAAATATGGGAAATGGGGCTTAGCTTTCCCCCACAGTCCAACCGTGTCACGGACCAGCCTCATTAAAACATCATGCCTAAAATTTAGAACAGGAACACTTACCAAATTGTCCACAAACTCTGCCTTAAAAAAGTCCCCGCAGTTCTGAAAGTAATTTTGACCTAGTTAGGCGTATCTGTTGTTTCATGTTTGCATGGCAAACATATTCATGCAACAGACTTCCATCCTCCCCTCACCCCCAAGCACTTAATTCTCCAAGCCTTCTTGCAAAATCACTAGGAAAATGACTTCAAAAGAACACTGTGAAAATCCATCAGAATAGAGATGAGATACAGTAGGAAGGGCTTGATTTAACATAACCTTTCCAGCTCAAGATGTAAGATTTAATTAAGTGTTCTGAATGAATCAAAACTATAGATACAGAATGAAAATGAAGAGTTAAGTAAAATCTGATCTGGAGTTTTAAAAGACAAGTCTACCAAAACGGATTCACGCTTCCACTGGCAACAAGATTCACACATGCTTTTCCAGCAATCACCTTAACAGATAAAGGCCGATTAAGCACAAGGTGTCTGCTGCGTGGCGAGGGTGAATGTCTGTCACAGCAAGATTTCTAGTACGGACATATTTCCTCAAGCCCTGCTTTCACTTTCAATTCTCTCCGTGGCAAGCGAGACTACTTCTAACATGATTTTAATTTCCTTCACTACCAGAGTGGGGCAGATTTGCCAGTGAGCATAGCTTTGACCCAGACATCTTCCCTGATGAAAGAAGCTTGCTCACACAGACTTATCTAAAACACACTGACCTCTAATTCTTATATTGATATATCAACATATCAATATAATAATAATAATAATAATAATAATAATAATAATAATAATAATAATAATAATAATAATAATAATAATAATAATAATAATAATAATAATAATAAATAGTGCTTGGAAATAACAAGCCTCTCTGTCCTCCCACTGCAGCAACAGCAGGAAGTGGGGGGGGGGGGTGGCGGAGAATATCAGCTCTAAGACATGATTCCCTCCTTCAGCAGCATGTGATCCAAGGAATTGCTTTGCCTTTTTCATTTGGGGAGGGGATTATTTTTGGAACAGTAATATTTACATAAGTGCAGTTTAAAGTGCTAAGCCAGCAACCTTGACTGCTGGGTGGAATGAGATCTGTGCCTGCAAGAATTAGTTGATGAGTGGAGTTGAGGGAAGCAGGCCCAGGAGAGTTCTCTGCTGCAAAACTGCATGCCCAGAAGTGAGTGCCTCCTCATGTGTAAACAGAGAAACCTGACAAGACCCCACTACAAGCCCATTGTGCAAAGAAGAGACCTACGTAAGCATTCCATGCATAATGGGCCATAAAAAGAGAACCACTGTGATACAGTGAGCAGTCCTGGACTTCAGAGAAAATGGTGTAGTAGCTAGAGTGTCAGACTGGAGAAACCTGGGTTCAAATCCCTCCTTTACCACAAAGCTTATTGGGTGACCTAGGGCAGTTACTTTCTCAGACTAATCTACCTTAGTTACTGCACAGACAAAAACGGGGGAAGAAACAACCACACATACTGTCCTGTGCTTGCAGGAAGAAGGTAGGATTTTTTAAAATGGAGACAAAGGCTAGAAATGGGGACACAGGGACTTTACCCCACTGCCTCTCAGTTTCCTCATTTGTAGAAAAGGAATAGCCTAAATCTCATAGGGCTGATGCACAGATGAAACAGATTGCAAAGCACCTTGAAAATTAAAAGTGCTATCCAATAAATACAAGTAATAATGAATTTGCTATAAATAATTAACTAACAGTAAATAAACCACAAACAGTTTACTAGAGAAAGGGGAGAAATCTTCCATCTTCCTCCTAATTATTTTGCTTAGGCTGGGAAATCTGTTTTGCTGATGAACTACAGTCCAAGAAACAGATCTCTCTGCATCACCTTCTCCCTTTCTGCTCTCACAGAGAAGCTGCGCTCAACGTCTGCACCCTAAACCAGCTTTCAGCAATGGAATGTAAAATTGCAGCAAACCCCAAATGGGTCATCCTCCCAAGATGAATCAGATGCAGATGGCGGACAAATCAGAATGGGTGACAGAACAAAGATGGAAGGACAAAACGATGAAGGCATCATCCAGTGGAAGTCTTCATAGCAAGGTGACATGGAGCAGTCTAAGGACAGCGTGCTAGGATTTGCTTAGGTCTCGTCACCAAAGGTAGTACAAAATGTAGTTGCCATAACTACCTAGTAGCGCCAGAAAACAAATGCAGATGGCAAACATGGAGCTGAAACTCAGCCCGGCGTCCTTGGTGAAGATCGCCAGCATGATTTCACAGTTGCGGCCAGCATACCCATCAGGGCAGTGACATCGGAACTTGCTTGCAGATTGTGAGATGCAGGTGCCAAAATTGCAGGGTCTCTGAGCACATGCAGTGTAAATGCAATGCCGGCCTGAGGCGTTCTCCACCAACATGTGTCCTGCAGGGCAACTGAAAGACACAAACACAAACGAAACAATCAGTGTTAGCCATTACACTATTGGTCCATCCAAAATTTGGGGGGTGTCAAAACACAAATGAATTCCATATCTTCACGTAGCTTCGGAAGGAGTCAATTCCAATTTGCTCCAGGATGAGCAGCATGAGATCAGACTAGAATCCTGGAAAAGATCTTGCTTGCAGCACTCTTGCCCAGCAAATGTGGGTACACAGCCAACAAAAGAAGTATTCTGTGGCACCAGTTCAAGTCTAAGAACATATTATGTTGTGCACCGCCCTGAGCCCTCCAGGGGAGGGCAGCTAATGAATGAATGAATGAATGAATGAATGAATGAATGAATGAATGAATGAATGAATGAATGAATGAATGAATGAATGAATGATGCAGTACTACACCCCTAATCAACCCACCCACATTTGCACAGGACTGCTCCAGAATACCGCAATACTGGAACCCTTTGGTAATGCTAATTGCTGGAAGGTACCTGGTATCCCTTTGTGGTCACCTGCAATGAAAAAATGAGCTGACTCCTGCTGCTTAGGGGAAGGGGAAGGAGCAGTTCAGGAATTTTTCAAGTGCTAATCAAGAGAGCAGAGAAAAATACGCTTGTCTCTCATTTTGTCAACCCCCCAAAGTCTGTTTTGTCAGTGTCAGCAACAACACCAAGGCAGTTCACTGTGGAAATGCAGAGAAATGAGGCTTTCAAAAGGAATATTTCTTTCATGAAAACAGAAGGCAGATCTTCCCTTCTGGATACATGAAAAAGATTATCCCAACGACATCATATTAAGAAATATGAGTCAAACCAGTTTTGGCCAGTCCTGAGGTTGCAGAGGTTGCTGGGGGATCAGCAGCTTTTTCCTCTCTTGGGGGGGGGGGGGGGCTGAGCAGATGCTGCAGGTGCAGAGATGGATCTCCTTCTGACAATCTGATCTCACAAAACAACCATTTTCACAGAGGCCAAGGAATCCAGCACAGTATGTAAGCAGAAAATAATTGTGGAGGAAATCCTACAGAGACCCATGGAAGAACAGAGGCTATACCAGGATAACCAATTGCTGAATAACAGCAAGGCCCTCAGAGAGTGTAGCTTGACCAGCCAGGAACTATAATTTTTCTTCAGTGTTTTCTAAAAGGCAGAGTATTTAGCAGCAATGACCAGGAAAGAGTCCTCATCATATGGCTGCAGCCTGCCTCTGAGACTTTGGGGACAGACTTATTTTACATACTATTATTTTTCATTTAAAATATTAATATCCCACCATTCCACCACAAATCCTGCAAGGTGATTTACAAGCCTTAGAACATTATACCACTCATTATATGAATGAATGAATGAATGAATGAATGAATGAATGAATGAATGAATGAATGAATGAATGAATGAATGAATGAATGAATGAATGAATGAATGATTGAATGAATATATATATATGAGGGTTGGTTAAAACAACAATGACAAAACACTATTGCTTGGTACCCAGAAGGCATTTAAGTCAGCATCAGGCAAATATCTTTGGTAATGGAATTCCAAAAACAACCTGCTCTCCTAGAGAAGGCTGTTTTAACTTAGAGACAGGGGTGTAACAAGGCAAACTGGAGCCCTGGGCAAAACCAGAGTTGGATGCCCCCCCCCCCCATGGGTGGCCACTCCACCACAACCCAAAAATTATTTGTACCAGGACATTGGTTCCATGCAGGGGGTGCATTTGTAGACATATCAGCACCAAAATTTCAGGGTATCATCTGGAGACTGTCATTATGGCACCCCCCAAGTTTGGTGCAGTTTGGTTTAGGGGGTCCAAAGTTATGGACCCTCAAAGGGGGTGCCCCATCCCCCATTCTTTGCTAAGGAGATGGGGGCTACCCTTTTGAACATCCATAACTTTGCATCCCCTGAACCAAACTGCACCAAACTTGGGGGGTGCCATAATGACTGTCTCCAGATGATACCCTGAAATTTTGGTGCTGATACATCCAAAAGTGTAACCCCTGCAGGAACATCCCAGAAATTTGCCCAAGAATCTTTGTTCTGCATTGAGTTTTCTGCATTGCTGTCAATGGGGGTTGCAGGCTGAGGGGGCACATTTCTGAAGGCACAGTCTCAAAACTTTCATGGTCTCATCAGGAGACTGCCCTAATGATACCCCCAAGGTTTGGTGCAGTTTGGTTCAGGGGGGCCAAATTTATGGACCCTCAAAGTGTAGCCCCCATCTCCTATTAGCTCCCATTGGAAACAATTGGGAATGGGGCACCTCCTTTGGGAGTCCATAACTTTGGACTCCCTGAACCAAACCTCACCAAACTTGGGGGTAGCATAAGGACAGTTTCCTGATGATATGCTGAAATTTTGGTGCCGCCAGCCTAAAAACTGCGCCCCCTGCAGGCCAAAAATGGAAAACCACTAAAAATACCCAAAAATGAACCCTGCATTTTGATGCCCCCCACAAGGTGGTGCCCTGGGAAGCTGCCCACCTTGCCCAATGGGCATTACGCCCCTGCCTAGAGAAGGTTGTTCTGGCATGCCTGCCTTACAGAGACAAGGGGGGGAGGGATGAGGCGGAAAGGAGCGCTGGCCAGCCTGAGGTTGCCTTTCCCTCATGTGTGCCATTCAGGTTGTATTCAGAGTGGGGCAGAGGGACATCTGTACAGAGAATGGCATCTGCCATACTGGTCCTTTTTTGAACACTAGTGGAAGAGAGGCACCCAGCCAGCCTTTATTTTAGAGTAGGTGCAAGTGGGCTGCACATTTGAGGGTGAAGAAAGACCCCTCCATGACTGGTACGATGCTGGGTGGGACAGATGCCAAGCTGCATTTGAGGGCCAAGCAGGTATTTTTTGCTCCAGGGAGGGGATGATTCACCCACTCTACTCCAAAAATGGTACCAGGAAATCCACCGGGTTCATACTGTCCCATGATGGCAGGAGCAGTATCAGTACAGTTGCCTCAACGGTACATAGTACAGCTTAGGTGAGCATCCCGAGAGAGAAGACTTGCCTGCACTCGTACATCATCCACAAGTCAATACAGATAAACTGCTGGCTGCAGGGATTGCTCTTGCAAGCATCTGAAAGGCAGTCTTTTTCCACTCCTTGGGCACTCAATACCAACTCCTTAGGGTAAGCGTCCAGCGGCAGCTCATAGTTATTGAATCTGACATCCTTCATGCATCCTGAAGCAGAACACAGAAAGAGGCTCGATTGTGAAAGCTCTAGATGCAGAATTATTTCTGAAATGGATGCCACGGCACTGTAAGGCTGAGCACGGGTGACAATTCATGACAGATGGAAGCCAGAGAACTTCAGACGCAGGTCAAAATGAGTTCGTTGCATTGAAAAGCACATGTGTTTGCACGGACGCATGCTCACACACACACACACACACACACACACACACACACACACACACACACACACACACTGCAGGGGTTTTGGTTAAGATCTGAGAAAAAACAAATCTGAATTCCTTGACAGACAAGTAATTTTTGTCACAAATTGAGTATAGCATGGCTCCCTATGAGACGCAATAGTGCCCACAACCCATTTTCTGACACCCAAGAAGCATTTTTAGAAAATGGGCAGGGCCAAATTTGGCTTTTGCCCTGCAATGTTTTTAATTGGCCACTATCAATATGATTGGGTAAGCAGATTTTTTAAAACACTGCTTTGGCAGCAGCTGCCGCCACTTGATTTCACTGGCTGATTGAAAATAAGCTATGGCAGCCATTTTGTGGCTGGCTCCACTGTCTGCGGTGGCCATTTTGTGGCTGTGTCAGCCACACTGTGTCAGAATTCCCAATGTCCTTGCAGGCTCAAAAAAGTAGGGGACTCCTGCAGTAGAGACTATGCATCCGCATGAAGACAGATGTGGGTCTTTAAAAGCAGTCACAGCAGTTTCTTCACCCACAACGCAAGTCTTATCACTGACAGGTATGCCAGCAAGTAAAAAACTACCGGTAAGTCTTGTCTCTCCCCCCACGCTAACCTCCTCCTCCCTTTTCTCTTAAGCAGTGCACATACTTTTAAAAAATGTAT
The DNA here is from genome assembly GCF_021028975.2 of Sphaerodactylus townsendi. Classification (NCBI taxonomy): domain Eukaryota; kingdom Metazoa; phylum Chordata; class Lepidosauria; order Squamata; family Sphaerodactylidae; genus Sphaerodactylus; species Sphaerodactylus townsendi. Next base: position 20,057,471 of record NC_059438.1, read on the forward strand.
TTTCTCATATGCCTCCCTTTAAAAATTGACAAATATTTTACAAAACCATTATAAAACCGCACTGGGAATTTGGTGGGGTGAATTGGCATCCCAAGTACTCATCAACAGATACCCTCCACCACCAGATTGTTTTCCCTGCTCCCCAAACCTGCAGAATACATTTTTTTTTCCTCTGTGTTCTTCCAGGTGAGAAAAAAATGAACATTTGTTTACAGAGAAAAGGGAGACGGAAGCAAACTAACAACACTGCTCTTAAAATGTTCCATCTGTCTTGACTCACAGTTTTACAAGATGTCAGAACTGTCTAAGATTTTTAAAGAAAAGTTAGAGGGGGGAGCTGTCACTAGGCTGTCTTTTCAGCGCTGCTATTATTTGTGAAAAACAAATAAAACAAACTGGAACCTTATAGATGTGTGAGAAAAACATAGTAAAAATCATGGATACCACATGCTAACAAGACATTTTGCTCAAGTGGTACCTCATTGTGCCTTCAAAAACATAATGCATGAAGGAAGGAAAATGACCCAACAGAAAGTGGAGACAGTAAAATGGACTCCACTCCACTTCTGGTTGTGAATTCCCACTAATAAGATTCATCTGCATAATGAAGTTCATGTGATTTCCTGTGCTAGTTCAGTTGACTTCTCTATTTGCAGAGAGTTTTAAACACAGGGGAGCCTTCCAAAGTATAATCCCCCCATGAAATCTGAAATGGCTTTGTACTTTCTGCCCCGTCAGCATTCCCACATTCTCATTCCTCTCTGTATGTGTGAACTAGGCCTGAGGTACTAGGAAGACCATTTATCAGAAACAGTGATAAAAAGGAACCCTCTTTTTACCTTGGAAACTGTGATTTTGATTGACAGGATATGTGTTGCCAACCACCAAGCTGTCAGGATCAACCTGAATCTCCTTGTAGATGCCTTCTGCCTTCAGGATTTCTCTCTTTCCACCTCCTCCATCCAGGCGAAGAATAAACTCGTTTTCGTTTCTCTCCAGGGAGATATGATGCCACTCACCATTATCAAGTCGGTAGGAAGGAAGGCTAACAGTGACCATTCCATCCCCCAGGTTATAAGATACTGCTAACAACCCCTGAATCACCTGGAAGAAATCCAGAAATCTAGGTTAATCATTTTTTGTTCAACAATCTGGGTAAATGTATTATCAAAGGCTTTCATGGCTGGAATCAACTGGCTGTTGTGGGTTTTCCGGGGCTGGGTGACAGTAGTCCGGTAGCTTTTGCTCCTAACGTTTTGCTTACATCTATCACTGGCATCTTGAGATAAGAAAGTGTGTGTGTGGGGGGGGGGTTCTATTGAAAGAACTGTCATTGATGCTTATGAACAATGTTCACTGAATTCACACTAGGCACAATAAATGCATTCAGATATGCTTCCATGAGAAAATGGAGATGTATTTCAGTGAAACAGTTTCAGCGTGGTGTTGAACGTCGGACTGGGATCTGAGAGACCCAGGTTCAAACCTTCACTCTACCACGTAAGATTCCTAAGTGATCCTGGGCCCATAAATTCCTCTCTCAGTTTAGCCTGCCACACAGAGCTGGTGGGAGGTTACAACGGAGGAGGAGAGGACAATGCTGAAAGCTACTTGAGGTCCTCAGCAGGGTATAAACATCTAAATAAGCAAAAGAGTCAAAATATCTATTAAACGGATAACAAACTTCCTCGTTCCCACCTTACACTAATCTCTCTTTGCACAGCATCCCCTTGCATGTAGGAGTGTGCTATCACTTAAGTTTGGACAATGAAGGCTGTTCTCTACTCCCTGGAAATCTCTGTACCTTTGGGGAGAGACGGAAGAGAGAGAACAGAGAAAGGAAAGTCAAAGACGAAGAATGATCCCAAGTACCAAAGACAAATATACTGCAGCAGGAGCCAGGCAGCCATCTTGCCCACGCCCCTCTGGCTCTGCACAGAATGAATTCTGGATTGTCCAGGACCATCAGTCCTCACTCACCTGCAGGATAATATGCTCATCCTTGTTTCGGGAAGACATGCTCATAATGATCCCGTTGGGCTGTCGCATCCTCACCATCATCTCTATCAGGGTTTGGCGAGCAGGTACAGTGAGAGGAAGCTGATAACGAACGTAACTCCCCGGCCCGAAGGAATATTCTTCAGCAACTAGGGCAATCAGAAAGAAAAGGTTCCTTAAAAATGTGCTTGGGGGGGAAGGTCTGCAGGGAAAAATAAGTACCCTGAGATTATATACAAAAGACTCTGCCAGGCCTACATCTCAATGTACTTTTGGAATTAGGAAGTGGCCAGGTGTCTTTGGCAAGTAAAAACCTTCACTGCCATTGCCAGGTGGCCAGCCACAGGACCTTCACCATCCTAAGCAAATTCCCAAGAGAAAGATAGAAAATGTGTATGTAGGAGAGATGCAGCTGAATCTGTCCACAAATTAGCTTGGAATATAAATGCAAAATTTCAGAGTCCTTGCCAAGGGCCCTTTCCCCACTTACCTTAAGCCCCGCGCTACTCTCCTCAAGTAGCGCGGGGTCCTGGGGCACTCCCCACTACAGGGGCGGTGGCAACGCAGCCGCCCCGACGGTGCCGCTCTCGTGCCCCCTCAGCGCGCGGCATCCCTGGTGCTCCTCGAAACGGCGCCTTTTGATGACCCTGCGCAGAGCACAGGGTCGTGGGGACGCCCGGGCGCGTGCCAGAGGTGCCACGCGCTGAGAGTAGCATGCAGCAAAGGTAAGTGGGGAAACGCCCAAGGATAACAGATTCTTCTGTGGCTCAGACAGTTCCTTCTGGATGCACCTCCACATGTGCTGGTGGCTCCACTTGTCTCTCCTGCTCCCCCCATGGGCCTGCGCCAGAAATTAATTCCCCCTCCCTTCTCAAATGAATTGCTGAGGCAGACAGTGGTGTAGGATCAGACATCTCTTTGCTTTCTTCCCTATTTCTTCTCACCACCCCCAAATCTTACATTCATAAAAGTGTTGTTCCCATGGGTCATATACTCCGAATTGCCATGTACCCTGGCAATCAGATTTCCCAGAGTGCCCTGGAAAAGAGGCCAGGAGTCAAGGAGGCTGTACCCTTCCTCCTGGCCGGCTGGCCCACCTGCTACCTACCTCTGCAGCAGGAGCAAGCAAACTGGGATGGGAGGAAGGGGAGACTGTAGTGGGAGAATTATACGCCCTAAACACCTCCTGGTTGGCTGGCCCACCCGCTACCTGCCTCTGCAGCAGGAGCAAGCAAACTGGGATGGGAGGAAGGGGAGAGTGTCGTGGGAGAATTATACATCCTAATGAGCAAACAGAATGATAGAACTGTAGTTTGAGATATTTGCCCATTTATTCAGCTTGCCAGAGGGATAGCCACTCTTGTCTGATGCAGGAAAAATAAACAGAAGCCTTGTAATGTCAGAGAGTCTAATAACATTTTATTCCATCATAAGCCTTCATGGACTAGAGTCTATGAGTTTATTGTCACGATGTAGACATTTCGTGAAAGATGTGTGTCTGTATAGCAAGGACACACTCGCTGCATTTGAAGTCCACACAAGCTTATGTTAGAATAAGATTCGGTTAAGTCTTTAAGTCAATAAAGCACTCCACAGTATCTCCATAACAAGGTTTCAAAAGTTAGATAAATTGTGAGTTTGCCGTAATGTTGGTTAACAGTGCTCAGATGCAACAGCTAAGCATGATAAAGGAGACAGGGAGAATTGCTGTGTGAAAGAAGGAAGCTAGGGAGTTTGCTTCTTTTCCCCAGACCCTAGTTAATGACTGAACTAGCATTACCTCTGCAATGTCCCGCAGAAAGCTCCAACTGGAGCCAGCCACAGCATACTGATCTCTTTCTGCAGGCTACAGCTACGGCCTCTGGGGTTTCTGTCGCCCCTTCCCCCGTCTCCAAAATATTGATTTTCAAGGTTGCACTTGAGGCTCGGCAAAATGTAAAAGGCATTAGCAATCAAACAACGCAAGAGGATCTACTTCACCTTTGTCACACTTGTGGCCGTAGTACCCTGGCAAGCAGAGGCAGGTAAACGAATCCCAGTCCCCGAGGCATCGGCCATGAGCCCCACAGGGAGAGGAGCCCTTCTTCTCACAGCTGTCGTCGGTCCAGGCACAGCCAGGACAACTATTCAGAGATTCTGCCGGAGATTCAAGGTCGTACACCTTCAAAAAATGCAAGACGGGGGAATCAGAGCAGACATCTAAAAGGACAGATGGAGGTTTACAACACACTTATAATGATTGACTTTTGGTGGATGAGGGGAGTAATGTTTAAGCCCCAACTACCATCTATCGCTTTCCCCATAGGAAAAATAAATAAACTGAGACCCTAAGTGATGCACGGACATGTTTCTGGCCCACACTGTGGCAACTTGTCACTCACCTGAGTATCCAAAATGAGATTGCGAACACAGCCGGTGAAATGCTTATGCTGCAGCTGGGGGTATGTATAGGGAATCGATTCTTTTACGCCACCCAACTGGAGAACCTGGTTCAAGTTCAAGTGCCTTCAAAAAACACAGAGGTGCTAAATAAGAGATGAATGTTAGAACAGCACGCTACTAAAACAGCGCCGGGCAGGCAGAGCGGCTACTGCTGTGAAATCTTCAAAAGCAACTCCAGAGGGGTAGCCATGTCAGTGTGCCACATTAAAAATAAATCAGGAATCTCATTGCCATCTGAATGACTATTTCAGTGTAAGCTTTTGCGGACTAGAGCTATGGTAGACTCATGGTAGACTATGGAAGCAATTCTAGCCAGCATGGTGTCGTGGGTTAACAGCAGGTGGACTCTAATCTGGAGGACTGGGTTTGACTCCCCATCAATGGCATACCTGGGGGGAGGGGGATTATTTAACCACTGAGTTTCCTTACAGGAGAGAAAGACGGGGTATAAATCTAAAGTCTTCTTGCCATCAGAGGGAGAGATAGCTTGCTGTATGAACCACGCAAGGTCACAGAAACACAAAAGACAAACACTTTATTTGTGGTATGAAAAATGGCCATTGCCATGAATTTATTGGCTTGACAGAATAGTGAGCGTAAGGCGCAGCATGGGGTCTGATCCTTGTGTTGGGCAGCCCAGAAGGCTGTCACCCAACCCGGGGATTCCTCAAACCCGCCTGTTTGAGGAAATGAAACACAAACCGATAACTGGCAGCAATGAGGGGGAAATATCAGACGGGTGGTGGACCACTGCCTGACAATTTCCCCCATTTGCTGTGGGGCGCAAGCCAGCTCAGCCCACGCCTGGGCATTAGGAGCCCTGGTTTGCTCCACCCCAAACCTCATAAGGAGGTTCCCAAAATGGCAAGGAAGTCTGGCAAGGAAGTCCGGTCCGGTCCGCTTCTTTCTCTCTTCTAAGCAGGCCTGCTCAGAAGTAAGTCTCCTGTTACTCAATAGGGCTTATTCTCAAGAAACTATCCTTAAGACTGCAGCCTACGACACAAAATCTTACAGTGAATATGAGCCTTGTTAGTTTTTTAAGACGCTCCCATTTTATTTTTCCGGAGGAAGCTCTTTATTCCATTGCAAAGCTGGGCCAGATTCTATGACAGCATCACTCCATTAGATCAGCAGCACCATTCAAGCATAAGAGTTCAGCACTATGAACTTAGAACAGTTACAGGCAAGATGTCTCAATGACATTTGGCAATGATCTAATGCGCAGCCCTGGCAGGTATAAAGAACAGACAAGCATGCACACATTCCAGCTTGCTCTGTTCATGTGATCGATGCAGTTCAGTTCAATGCCCGTTCGCTCAAAAAACTAACAGTGCAAACCACCCTGACCTGTATGACCCAGACTAGCCCAATCTCATGAGATCGTGGAAGCTAAGCAGGGTCAGCCCTCATTAGTACTTGGATGGGAAACCACCAAGGAAGTCCAGGGTTTTTACGCAGAGGCAGCCAAAGGAAACCATACCTGTTCATCTCTTGCCTTGAAAGCCACGAACCAGCTGTGACTTCCATCATGAATAGCACAATCCTATACAGGATTACATCCTTCTAAACCCCCAGAAGCCATTGGTCTGAGACTAAGAAGGGTGTAATTCTACTTAGGACTGTAACTCCCGCTTTGCGGAGTGGAAGCCCCTTCCAAACAAGTATGCATCAACTGCAGTTCTGTTGTTCAACACTCAGCATGGCTAGGCAACGCTTACAGGCTGGGATTGATATGCTAAGGAGCATACAACCTGCATAAATTCATGTTGTTAAACTTGTGGGAGTGGAAGGAGTTATTACACACGTAAGGGCCATCAGGGCACAAATCGATTTATGATGACACTCAGCAAGGAACTTTTGAACCCAGTGAGGTGGTTTGCCATTGCCTTCCTCTGCAGAGTCTTCCTTGGTGGTCTCTCTTCCAAGCATTGACCCTTCTTTGCTTCCAAAAGCTGACGAATTCAGGCTATATCATGGCACCTTCTCTCTCAGAAAGAGTTATACATCAATGATAAAAGAAAATACTGCCTGCGTGTGCATGCACATAAACACTAATGTATTTCCAGCCACCCATCCAAATTATGGAAGATCATTTAAATCTTACCTATTTGTTTGCGGGACAAAGCCCACAACCTCACAATTAGTGCGGTCTTCTGTTGTCAGCCACTCCCCTACTCCCTCCACCTCTGACACAACCGCAGCCTTGCACTGATCCAAAGTCAATCGGACACCCTGGACAAAAGCACAGAAGACCAAGAAACCGCAGTGAGATGGAGAACTTCCACACACGTCACCCTGTTCAGTGAAGAAACTGGGAACCTATTCATAGCTGGAGGAAATCAGAAGATCAGCAAAGTTCATTGAGGGATGGTGGCTTGCTATGAGGACAGAATCCAGGGGAGAAGAATTAGGACTAATAAAAGGAAACATTTCTTCACGCAACGTGTGATTGGTGTTTGGAATATGCTGCCCCAGGAGGTGGTGATGGCCACTAACCTGGATAGCTTTAAAAAGGGCTTGGACAGATTTATGGAGGAGAAATCAATCTATGGCTACTAATCTTGATCCTCCTTGATCTGAGACTGCAAATTAGCAGACCAGGTGCTCAAGAGCAGCAGCAGCAGCAGAAGGCCATTGCTTTCACATCCTGCATGTGAGCTCCCCAAGGAATCTGGTGGGCCACTGCGAGTAGCAGAGTGCTGGACTGGATGGACTCTGGCCTGATCCAGCAGGCTAGTTCTTATGCTCTTATGTCAACATCATCTTTGCAACTGGAACCATTAACAGCCTTTCTGGGGAATGTGGGGGAGAACGTAGGATCTAATCATCTCGCCAGTGGGGCCACAGTAAAAAAAGGCAGTCTCTGTTGACAGCTGCTCCCAACTGCGGTGAGAAGGTTGCATACAGCTGCTATATGAAGCACATTCTCTTCTGAACTTGAGCTACTAACCCACATTTGTTTGTTGATTCAAAATTTTTGATGCTGCCTTTCCACCTAGCACCCCCCAAGGCAGAAAACATTTTAAAATACATATGCATAAGATTATTAAAAGCAACAGTTAAACAAAACACAGAGACATATAAAATGGAAGGCAAAAATGCCCCCCAAAAACCCCATAAGTCTTCACCTGCCAGAAGCAGACAATAGCCCTGTTCAGAAATTACAGTGAACATACACACAATCTGTGTAAAGGTTACACTTAACTTTTCTTTATACATGCATTAAGCCTCATGTTACATTCAACACATTAACATCCAATTGAAACTGCACATTTTTCCAGGTACTAGTCCCTTGGATTCAAACTGTGAGAAAAGACATTCCTCTAAACATCAGGAAGAACTTCCTGACACAATAAGGGCTGCCATACAGTGGAATACACTCAAAGTGTGATGGAGTCTCCTTCTTCAGAGGTTTTTAAACAGAGGCTGAAAGGCCATCTGTCAAGAGTTTTTGATTGTGTGTTCCTACATGGCAGAGGTTGGACTGGAAGGCACCTTGTGGTCTCTTCTAACTCTATAATTCTGTGAGATACAACTCTGGCCTACTAATCCTTAACAGATACCAGGTTTGTCAACAGCACAAACAGCAGTTTGTGATAAGCATACTCATGCTCACCATCACCATATTCAATTCTTGGGCCAGACACAAACTCTCAGCCACCTCTTTTTCTTCCCAATACTAACACGCAAAGCATAACACAACAGAACAAAAAAACCCCAAGTGTAATAAAAACCATGACTTGTCTTCTGGGGCAACAGACCTGCCTGCTGCTTCTCACTTCGAGGCGATGCCATTTTCTGTCCGTAACATTCACATAGCTAGGCAAATGCAGCTCTACTGGGCCCAAGCCATAGTTTAGTTTTAGAACAGGAATGCCACTGGAAAGTTCTAAAATAATGAAGAAAGAAAAAGCAGAATTAGGCAGATCAAGAGAGGGATAAGTCAGAGCTCCATGTGTCCAGGGTAACACCGATTTCCACTTGAGGGTCAGACCTGAATAGCCAGGGATAGTGGAGGTTTTGTGCCTCTAGGCGCAGAACAGGGATCACTGGGGGAGTGTAATGGAGGGAGGTAGTTGTGAATGTCCCTCATTGAGCAGGGGATTGCAGTTAGGTAGCACTCATGTAAAAGAGTAGCCACAGCAAGATGTCTTATACTTGGCTTCAGAGACAGCAACTGACTCAGCTGTTTCCAACTATCAGCTCACTCAAAGAGATATTGATGGTGGTGACACTCCCTGGAGCCAAGTCTGGAGAAACCTGCTTCTAGCACTTTCCAGCTTGAACGGCGCACTCCAGCCCTCACAACAGATTAAGGAAGCAAAAAACCGTGAGCCTCTTCTGTTCTCCGTTTTGCCCTTCAAGCTGCCGTTAGGGACTCTTCTTGGACTCATTCACTAAGCCCAAGATGCTCAAGTCACACTAATGAAGCTGTTCCTGTTCCCCGTTAAAACCCCACAAAGGTCTCCTTTAAGGTGAAGGCAGGAGACCTTAAGGAGCTTGAGTGAAAGTTCACCTCTAAAGACGCCCTTACTCTGGTGTCCCCAAAAGTAAATTCGAACTACTGCCACTCAATTCTTTAAGCTGCGACAACAACAAAAAATTCAACAAGCAACCGTGGAAGATATTGCCAGTGGAGATAATGAAGCCCGCAAGCACAGACTGCTCTTGGATTACAACACATCTCCAGGCTACAGAGATCAGTTCCCATGGAGAAAATGGACGCTTTGGAGGGTGGGTTCTGTGACACGGTACCCCAGTGAGGTCCCTGTCTTCATCAGGCTCCATCCCCAAATCTCCAGGCATTTCTTAACCTAGATTCGGCAACCCTAATTCCGTTTCCCACCTGTGACCAGGGGGACCTGGCAACCCTACGTAGAGTTTATCAATGGTTATTAAATTTATCAATGGTTTATCAAAGGTTACTAAATGGTGAGTAAAGGGAACTTCCACATCCAAAGTCAGTAAACTTCTAAACCCCAGTGCTAGGAGGCAACATCAGGGGAGGCAGGTTTTTCACCAGAAGTGACATCACATAATTCTTATTTCACTTCCTGTAGAACGGGACCGGGGGCACCAGCAGAGAAGGTCCTTCTACCAGTCACTGCTGGCGAGACCAAATTTCCTGTACAAAGCCTTCACTAGTTGGTCTGAAAACTCAGACAGGGGGTGATTTGAATTCGTATAAAACGAAATTTCATCACAACCTGCATATTTTATATCACAATGCACTGGAACCAAGAGGAAGCACTAAGTTCTCATTTGATTTCTCACATATTAATATAGCGGAATCACACTGAATTCAGCAACTCATAAAATAGTTCTTTTTTTTTCTTTTTTGAATGCACTTTTGGTAAGTGGTGGGGGAAGAAAGCCTGCGGAGAGAAAAGCTTTTTAGGAGACGACTTTCTGTTTTCACTGAGCCACATAAAAATAACTTGCAAGTAGGACTTCATTAATCATGTAATACCTGCCTCCAAAGTATTTGAAAATCTTGAAGCAATAGATACTTCCCAGTGGGATCCGTTTCACAGAACTGCCTGCTTTGTTTTCTCTTTGATTATACCAGCTCTGGGAAGGACTCGAGATGCTCCAACTGGAACGTACCAAAGCTACCCACCAAGAATACGATTCACGTTTGCTTATTTTTTTTTAATCACTAGCACAACAGTGAGAACAATGACCTACCCCCTGGTAACAGTCCAGGCTAACAGTGCCCAATTGGGCACCGAGAGAAATCCAAACTCTGTATCAAGGAAATCATGATAACAAGTGCCCATTATGCAAAGCCAAGGCTGAAGAATGCAAATTTATCACCACTTTTATTTAGCTCTTCAGAAACAGCCCAAGAGAATGAGAACGGATAAAAACAAAATGTAATTATGTGGAACTTACACAACATGGGTTTTGCAGAGAAAACTTCAACACAGAGCGAGCCTTTGGAAAACTGAAAATCCCAGCTATAGACACCGAATGGAATGAACTCAGCTAAAGTCACTCATGACAACAAGAAATGCTAGACATTTCCTCTATTTCTCCCATTCTTAATGCGGAAGCTGATGTTCTGAGTAATGTATGCATGTCGCTCTGCGCAGGGATCACGCTAATCTTTCTGTATCGTTCCAATTTTAGTATATCCGCCACTGAATATATACTCTATATTGTAAGGGCCTGAGGCTATACAATAAAATCTTTGGATATGGTTTGACGGTTGGAGTCGTGTATGATAGTTTCCCAATCGTCCAGCTCTTTCAAAAAAATCCAGATAAGCAGGGGAATAGTGCAGAGCTACCAAGCTCCGAGATTTGGTTCTGGCACCCTGTCTGCTTTCACCGTAGAGCAGGGGCGGACCGCCCAGGGGGACATAAGGGGTCCAATATCCCTGGGCTGTGGCCATTTAGTCATGTGGGGGGCAGAAAATCACCCCCCACACCACCAGAAAAAAAACATTTGGTCGTGGTGGGAGAGGGCGGCCGCCCATACAGGTGAGGGGGGCAGAAAACTCAGATTTTGCCCAGGGCTACATTTTCCTTAGATACATCTCTGCCATAGAGGGGATCAGTGTTGGTACAAAAATCCTGATAACATGACATCATGAGCAGCAATACTTGCTTGCCTAAATATGCTCAATAGTTACAATAATAGACAACCTCCTTTGGCTTACCACCATTTCCCCCTATCCTCCACCCCATAAAAAAGTTGGTAATATCATGTCCAGTATACTATATAATACCTATTGCAATGAAGTTCTCTGAATTCCCAGGGCCTGTCTCTGACAAAGGACCATTGTATAGCAAAAGCCCATTTGGAACATCGGTAATGAACTCCAGGGAGAGGAGGCTCTCAAAACAAGGCCGGATGGGACGGAACCACGCGTAGCCATTTCCATGGAAACTGTGCTTAGTCTGCTGGCAATCTACTCCATGAAATGAAGTCAAACACTGACACCTAAAACAAAACACGAGAAAGAACAAAACAGCATTGAAACTACCTCTTAGACGCAATGCAAACTGAAACTCTAAAGAGAGGACAGTGTATCACTAACTGCGCCATGCAAACAGATGTTGGCATACAAGCACTTAGAGAAAGGTTTCTCACCTGTAACCATGCAGCATGTCAATGCAAGTCCCTCCATTGAGACAAGGGTTGCGGGCATAGGAGTTACATGACCGATGGATCCTGTCCCTGGCTGTGCACGTGCAGATAGCATTGACGCTGGTCGTTATGGAGACAAGTGAGACACTTCCTGTGTCCGTCACTGTGGAGATGTCACTCACCGTGATGTAGTTGGCACAGCCGCCGCTCCCGCCACAGTCTGTCTTGTGGCACTCATCCACATCTATCTGAGAAACGTTGACTCCTAAAGCCAACTGGACCTGGAGGGAAAATGCAGTTGGGTAAAGCAACCCGAAACTTCCTTAGCGAAGAACTTTCCGCTTCCCAGACAGTTGCCTTTATCGGTAAGTTCTCATTAATGCTGAGGTTCATTAGGTTAAGGTAGTCCCCTCTACAAGCACCAGATCATTACTGACCCATGGAGTGATGTCACATCATGACGTTTACTAGGCAGACTATGTGGTTTGCCACTTCCTTCCCTAGCCATCTATTACACCAAGTAATACCAGGGAGCAGCAGTGGCGTAGTGGCTAAGAGCAGAGGCAAAGAGCAGGTGCACTCTGATCTGGAGGAACCAGGTTTGATTCCCAGCTCTGCCACTTGAGTTGTGGAGGCTTATCTAAGGAATTCAGATTAGCCTGCACACTCTCACACACGCTAGCTGGGTGACCTTGGGCTAGTCACAGTTCTTCTGAGCTCTCTCAGCCCCACCCACCTCACAGGATGTTTGTTGTGAGGGGGGAAGGGCAAGGAGATTGTAAGCCCCTTTGAGCCTCCTACAGGAGAGAAAGGGGGGATATAAATCCAAACTCTTCTTCTTCTTCTTCTACCATGAGTAATACAACTGCTCATTTTATATCTTACCCAGGGTTTTTTTGGTTGTGGAACAGGGGAGAGCATAAGAAAAGCCATGTTGGATCAGAACAAGTCCGGCATTCTGTGCACATGGTGGCCAACCAGCTGCTTCTAGGAAGCCCAAAAGCAGGAAGACCATGACAGCATCCTCCCGCCTCGGTTCCCCAGCAACTAACTTAAAGAAGCACACAGCCTCTGGCATGGGAGGAAGTAGATAACCATCACGACTAGGAGACATTTTAACTAGTATGCAAAAAAAACAATCCCAACATAGCTCTCTTCATTTAGAATTCTGCACGGTTAACCATAAACCTATATTTCCACCGGGCGAAAAAATGTCTAATTATATTCAAAAAGAGTGCAAAGATTAATGATGCGACAGTAACCGCTTGCAACGGAATGGTCTTCCTAGACTGGAAAAAATCCCTTTGGGAATGATTGGTGTGGTGTAATGATAGCACAATATCCAATGATGTATGGAAGCCACCCACAACAGCAAAATCAGATGCCATCATTTCCAGTAGCATCGCAGGAAGGCGGAAAAAAGGGGCACAGCTGTATTGGATTGTGTGAAATCCCAAAAGGAGAATAAAATCAGTGCATTTTATAGGGACCAAAAGTGCACCAAGTTGACAGGCTGAACACAGTTTTGCATCTATCTGGTTAGTCCAAATAATATCCCATAGCTGCCACCACTATGTGCGAAGGCAGGGGATCATAAGGGGTAAAATCTCCCATATCTCCCTTCTAGCCTATCATCCTTTAGATAGGATTGTGTTGGAAAGGTACTAGATAGAGTACTATAACTGTGCAATCCAAAGGGGCGGAGGGCTGAAGCCACATTGAAAGCAGCGGAAGGGCTGTGCTGTGCCAATGTCACCAGCATTGTGCAAAGTGGCATGGATGCCTGTGCAGAGGTATTTAACTTGGCAGGGGGGCGCCACAGCAGCAGAACACAGATGTTTCTTCCCACGCCATCACTTCTACATTGCAGGAGGCAATGCTTTTTTGGGTCCCTGCCTTCCTGTGAAGACTGCCCCCAGGGCCAAGTTATGGCCCATTCTCCCTGTGTGGCTGCGCAGATAAGAGCCAGCGGCTGCGATTCTCTCGTTTGATCGCAACACCCAAATGCACCTCACAGCCACGGCCATTCACTCAACTGTGGTTGTGAGGTACATTAAAATAAAAGAATCGCTGAAAACACAATTCTCAAAAAACCTGCCCTGTGGCCAATGGCACGGGTGAAGGGCAGATTAGACCCGTGTTAGGGACGGGAACCGTGTGAAGTTCCCACCTAACACGGGTTTTATCCTGCCCCTCACCCATATTTATTGGCCCATGCGGAAAGGGCCTCAGACCCAGAGTCTATAAGCAAAACATACTGAAGTCAAGCCATGCTACTCAACCTTCTTGACTCAAATAACTGTCTCAGGAAAAAAGGGAAAAAACGGCACAAACTCTATTTCCTGTTTCACAAGACTGCAATTCACAAAAGACCTCCTCGAATTCTAAATAATCTCCAGATAAAATCAGTTGCATTTTGCTCTTGTAAAAAATTTCCCCACACAACCAATATCACACCAACCCAGGTTGACAGCAAGAGTGAGTCCTCACCTTATTTTTGAAAGCTGCTACCTGACCGTGCAATTTCTCTGGCCTGTAATAGGAAGAGCCATTGACAACCGCAAACCTCACATCTGTCTGTCTCCCATCCACATTCATCACACTGAAGACAAGGACGTTGTCATGAGGGACCGAGAGGATTCCGGCTAGCAGGTCCTTCAACTTGTCAAGTCGGCTTTCTTCAGGCTCATCTTTCCTGATGAACTCTTCAGCAGTCATGTCTAGTGGGGAGAAATATTGTAAGTGAAAAATCAATGATCGCTGTGGACGTCTTGAGGACCATTCAATTAACTGCTTTCATTCAAACTTGGCAAAAGGGGCCATTTCACACTTTCATGGCATTTTGGTTGTGGACAGTGCTGTCAAGTCATGGCTGAGGTATGCTGACCTTGCAGGATTTTCAAGGCAAGGGACATTCGGAGGTGGTTCGCCACTGCCTGCCTCTGCATAGCAACCGCAGACTTTCTTGGTGGTCTCCCTTCCAAGTATTAACCAGGGCTGACCCTGCTTAGCTTCTTAAAGCTCTGATTAAATTAGGCTATCCTGGGCTACTCCATTTCACCACCAACAATATACTCTGCAAACGGCAATGGCCAACTGGGATGACTCCAGTTGGGGAGAAGAGTGGCTGGGAAAGATGCCCTACAGAGGCTAATCCTCCACAAAGCATACCACCCTCTCGGGTCCGTATGTATAGAAAACCTCTTCTGAGGGAGAACTGGCATACCTCTTCTCCATAATTCCTTCAAGCCTCATCAACAGTGGCAAATATATGAAACATGACTTTTATTGAAGTATGAGGTTTCAGGAGCACAGCTCACCTCTTCAGATACATGAAAGTAATTCATACTCAGAAATATACTTATAAGAAGATTACTGAAGAGGGGTGTTGAAGCAGAGAATCAGTTCTACCATGAATCTTCCAAGTGTAACTTTGGGGCGGGGAGGTGTGAATTCTCTGATAAAGGTAAATATAGCCTGAAAGAGGTACGTTGTCTGCCCACTGAATACCACCCCCAACAAGAAACAGAAGGCCCATCAACGCTGCAAAAGCCTCTGGGGAAATCTTCCTTCCCTTGTGGGAGAGGAAGAGCGAAGAGTCTCTGGTAGGTGATGGATCCTCTCACAGTGAGCAGACTTGGGCAGATTCACCACCATGCCAACACCTGACGCTAGCCTAGACCGGTCATTCCTGGTTCCCTCTCAAGCATCCCTATCACTTGCTTGCAAACATGGTCCCATTCGCCTGATACTCTATTTTTTTGGTGTAAACTTTACATAATCATAGGCTCATTCCACACATGCAGAATAATGCACTTTCAAACTGCTTTCAGTGCTCTTTGAAGCTGTGCGGAATAGCAAAATCCACTTGCAAATAGTTGTGAAAGTGGTTTGAAAACACATTATTTTGTGTGTGCGGAAGGGGCCCTAGGCATAAACCTTTTAAAAAATGTGTGAAATGGCTCAAGAACACCAGAAAACCACATCCATGAAATGTTCCAATAACGTTGAGGAGACCTGAGTCCATGAAACAGCTTTCAGCTGCAAATCACAGAAACAAGGTATCTTAAGACTATCTTAAACATTTCATTTTTAAAAAGGGGGTTTGCAAAGTGCACAGCTACAACGCTAAAGAAAAGGCATAGGCAAATCCTGCTAAGTGTTTGGAATTAAAAGGAATGATGAATAAGTCTTCTGGGAGTAAAAAGCAGAAGGTGGTGTGCTCAGCCCAAATGGACTCCTGAGTTGAAGCCTTCCTCCTTGTACACATTGTACACGAGCAGAGAGATCCTATCGCTGCAGAAACACTGCTTCCCGTTTGCTCTCCCTTATTCTCACACCATATTCCTATTCAGACCATGACTATAAAAACCGCTAACTGTTATATATTCAGCGAAAACAAAACTCCCACACTGGAAAAAGGACAACCAGGCAATTTAAGGAAATCTATGGCGAAAAGCGTGGCTGCGTAGTTCGGCCTCTTGTTAATATCTCTTAAATACATGAGTTTTCCAAGAACAGCAGCGATCGAGCAGAACTAATGGACGAAACTAACCTGCCAGGCGTACTGTCGCTGAATTCTGAATGGCTTCGTTTCCCAGCTCTTTGACATGTATCTGCACAGTTGCCATAACGTCGGGCCAGACTCCATCTGACACCCTGATTTTCATCTCATATGTTCCCTGAGGAGCATTATCCACCATTACCAGAGAACCAGTCCTTTGATTCAGCCTGAAAGATCTAGAAGCGTAATACACACACACACACACGCACACAGACACACACACACCGAATCAATAAAAGCCTCATGAACTGAATGTTTCACCTCAATAATAGAGGTTATATTTCAGCACATGTCAAATCTTTTTGCTAAAACGTCTTAGATAATATTCTTGAGAGCCGGGGTGCTATAATGGTTCTCATGTCGGATTAAGGTCTGGGTTCAAAAAGCCACACTTCCATGAGGATCACTGGGTGACCACGGAAGAGTCGCTCTCTCACACAGCCTAGCCAATTTCACAGAGCTGTTTTGAGGACAAGATGAGAGAGATCTGGGCACACTGCACTTTAAGCTCCTCAGAAGAAAGGTGGGATTAAAATGCACTAGACTGACAAAGCATTTTTTCAGCCAAAAATCTCATTAACATTAAAATGGAAAGAGATGCTCTTTGCAGTCTACTTTTGAAGAAGAGTTAGTTTTTATACCCTGCTTTTCTCAACCTTTAAAGAGTCTCAAAGTGGCTTACAATCGCTTTCCC
Organism: Sphaerodactylus townsendi; assembly: GCF_021028975.2. NCBI lineage: Eukaryota > Metazoa > Chordata > Lepidosauria > Squamata > Sphaerodactylidae > Sphaerodactylus > Sphaerodactylus townsendi. The sequence goes on from NC_059438.1 coordinate 20,074,264, forward strand.
TTCTCCTCCCCAAAAACAGACACTTTGAGGCTTTCCCCACTACAGAAAGGAGCTAAGGTCGACTCGGTTCCCTTCAGTGGAGGGCGATTCCAGGCTGTCCCCACAGCAACTGAGTTGGCCCCCTGGAACCGAGCTAAGTGGGCGGGATCATCTTGGTGCCTGTTTCGCTCCTTGATCGTGATTGGCACTTGTGTTACAGTGGGAAGCGGGAGCGTTCTTTTTTTTCTTTTTTTACAGTTTTTACAGTTTTACAGTTTACAGTTTACATGCGCTTTCTGCCTGCCACAACTCTCCCATTCTGCGCATGCCACAAAAGCGGCTTGTGATTGGTTGAACGGATGAGGTGTCATTTCGATGCTTCCCCACTTCTAAGCGGTATTGACCTTGTTCCGGCAGAAAAGTGTAGTTCACAACTGCGACAAGGATGTCACAGTTCTGAGGGGGGGAACTGAGACAAAACAATATTGAGCTCGGTGGCAGCGGGGATTCACTGAGAGGAACTTAGGTAGAAACCAGTTCAACTCTGTCAGTGGGGAAAGCCCCTTTGTGAGGTTGGTGGGCCTGAGAGAGTTCTGAGAGAAATGTGACTAGCCCAAGGTCATCCAGCAGGCTTCAGGTGGAGGAACAGGGAATTGAACCTGGTTCACCAGATTTGAGTCTGCCAGTCATGTAGAGGAGTGGGTAATCAAACCCAATTCTCTAGATTAGAGTCCGCTGCCCTTACCACTACATCATCCTGGCTCTGTTCCCATTTTTTCTCCACAGTTAAGGGCCAACTAGTATCATTAAGAGAAATTCCCTGAATTGCTCTTTACTTAATTTCTCCCTAAAATCCAACAACCTATCCCCCCCCTTTCTTTTCTTTTCCTCTTTTTAGGAATTTGAAGTCGTTTCTAATCAATTCCATTTTGATCTAAGAGAAATTGAAAAAAAGAGAGGCAGGAAAGAAAGTTCTGCACAATTTTAGAATTTTAGTCTGTAGATGGTTTGAGGCAGGCAGAATCTTCCCAAACCTTCCTATCACCCTGCCTGTGCCTCACACAGTACGTGACAGAAAACAACGGCAAGGGCTGAAATTACAAAAGGGTGAATTGATCTCTCTTCAAAGAGAAATGAAAGAATAATGCTTCTTCTAAAAGTAGGGTGGGAATCAATAGTTATACATAAAAAGGGAATTTCAGAAAAAGACATCCCTTCCCTATAACAATGCTAGGGCCAACTCTCGTGTTTTCTCAGGTAGGATCACTACCATGGAAGAAAAGAGGTTATATCCTCATGAATCCTGGTGGGATATACAGGAATAATGTATCTGGTATCTTATATGATGTTCTTCACTGGAAAAGCCACAACAAATTTTGAACGCCCTCAAATATAACACAACCACCTTCACCATGTTCTGCTCACGTACATCCAGTTATTCCTGATTGTATTTGAGTGACAGTAGCCTCAGGGTTTATGCAACAACTGTGCCTGCCACAAGGACATGGTGTGATGTTGCCTGACCACAGCAAAGACTCAAAAGTTCAAAAAGACAGGCAAATCACCCTGGACTTGGTTTCAAACCATGCTTCAACAGGAGTTATTTTATTAAAACAACAAAACTTAACAAAAAACTTTTTCATTCCGAGCTCAATCATGAAAAACACATTTGTGCCGTTAACATCTATGCCTATATTTCTTGATTAGACCACAGCAGAGTCCCCATTCCTGATGACCTAATGGGTACTAGTGGAATTTTGAGAACAGGAAGTTTGGGACCAATCAAAATGGCTGCCAGAGGTGCTGGGTGTAATCACAAAGATGCTGGGTGGTTCCAAGCGGAGCACTGAACCACTGAGCCAGATGTCTGCAAATGGGGGCTGCCTAAAGACATGAAGGTGATGCTTCCTGGAGTATTCTGTAGCTCTCACTTCTCCAGAGAGACAAAACAAAAGCCAAAAGTAGCTCTCTGTTTTGATAAGGAGATGCTTGGGGGAAGAAGCACACGGTCACTAAGGCCCCTTCTGCACCTGCAGAATAATGCACTTTCAATCTGCTTTCACAATTGTTTGCAAGTGGATTTTGCTATTTCACACAGTAAAATCCAGCTGCAAAGTGCACTGAAAGTGGATTGAAAGTGCATTATTATGCATTTGTGGAAGGGGCCTAAGAAACACACCAGCAGGAAACACACCAGCAGGAACACATTGGGGATCGCTGTGCAATGGCTCCCCAACGCATGCATTCAAATGCTTAAGGACAACTGTCCATCACATCACTTTACCAACAGGAAACACCACAGGTGTCAAACTCGCAACCCTCCAGATGTTATGGACTACAGTTCCCATAATCCCCTGCCAGCATGATGGGAAGTGTAGTCCATAACATCTGGAGGGCTGCGAATTTGACACCTATGGGAAACACCATGGCACTCATATAAAATGCAAGGCCCCTGTGTTACTGGTATCCTATGTCAGTCTCACTTCACAGTCTTGGTAGCAACAAGCTTAGACATTCAACTTCACCCCCAAGGGATCGTCGGCAAACAATAATAATATGTTTGTGGCAGCATAACAATGGATCACAAGCATTCCCAACCAACAACAAATGCAAAATGGAAGTTTAGGAGACCATGCAAAACAATAACCCCAGCTTTACGCATCTACCACACACACAGAAGCATAAGAAAATAATTACAGCAGCATAAATATTAAATATTACTGAGCTTGACACAAATACAATCCTCACTTGTGCATTTTTCCTTCGCAGACGAATGTTTTATTGTCCCAGTCATCCGGGTCCGGCGCAAACACTTCCCCGAGCACAGTTGTTGACCATTTTCCTGTTGAGATAAATTATAATAAATCTGCATTAATTTTTCCCCCACCCCTCAACGAACTTTCTATTCCCCAGCATTTATTGCCGCATTTGATCATTTTTATTGCTGCCTGGCTTTCAGGAAGGTTATGATCCAAAACATTTCAAGTAATGCAATAGCGTGGAGTCTGATCTTTCATGTAAGCGCGGCAACAAGGTTAGACTACAAATGTGACTTGATGGGACAGAACAAACTCCCCTTTAGAATATAGCAGTGGTGGTGAACCTATGGCACGCGTGCCAGAGGTGGCACTCAGAGCCCTCTCTGTGGACACGCGCACACATAGTTTGTCATGTAGGGGGAGCAAAAAATCACACACACACCCCACAGACACATATCTAGGCTGGCCTTGCTTCTGAGTAAACCCTCCTAAGGTCATGATTCACCCATTTGAAGCTTTGCATGGTTGCTTCACCAAACTTTCTCCCAAGTAACGCACGCCTCGGAGATAACCGTTTTTTCTAAACTGAAACCTCAGTATTCAGGTTAAATTGCCATGTTGGCACTTTGCAATAAATAAGTGGGTTTAGGGTTGCAATTTGGGCACTCGGTCTCGAAAAGGTTCGCCATCACTGGAATATAGAGTTCTGTACCAAGTTAACCCAAACTGCATATTGAATGAATGCAGAAATAAAACATTATTATTATTATTATCATTATGTGAAATCACAGCTGCCTGATTTTCTGCCAACATTGGCCTTCGCATGTATCAGGCTCTTCCCAAGAGCCTAGGATGCTGTTATGTAATATTATTATTATCATTGTTGTTTTGTTATCATCATAAGAACATAAGAACATAAGAACAAGCCAGCTGGATCAGACCAAAGTCCATCTAGTCCAGCTCTCTGCTACTCGCAGTGGCCCACCAGGTGCCTTTGGGAGCTCACATGTAGGATGTGAACGCAATGGCCTTCTGCGGCTACATGAGCCTAATATCTAGTCTCTCATCATCTACATGAGCCTAATATCTAGTCTCTCCTTTGGGTAAGTGCCCATCTCAGTTCTGGGACTGAGGCTGCTTTTACACAGAGGTTTTGCTGTGCTTGGCATCTAAATCAAAACAAGGGTTTTGTGGTGCCTCCACACAATGTTGTCCCTAATCATCCTATTTCTGTGTATCTTGTGGTTCCCCCCCCCCTTTACCACCATATTCTCAAAACCTGGTTTGGTACAATGTATGGTCCTTTGGCAAAGATCACAGCCAGAATGTTGAAAAGGTGAGTGGATAAAAAGGTGCCCGGTGCCCATTTCTATACATCCTATCCACATCAGACTGATTTTCAATCTCTTACTTCTTCCGTAGTCACCACACCACTGCCACCCTGCACCACCAAAAGACTTTTGGGGGCTTTGCAGAGTGGTCTTCCGGATCCTAGTCTGACACTCAGACCACTACACCACACTGTCCCTCTATAATTCTAATACACCCAGCATCTACCCCATGCCTACCTTGGTGTATGTAAACAAATATTTCCTTATGGCCGGCTTCATGACTATTATCATTCTCATCACCGATAGTGACAGCCAGAGTGTTTGTGGAGCTCATTGATGGATTCCCACTATCAGTTACAATGATGGGCAGATAGAAAACCTTCTGCTTCTCCCTGTCAAAGGACCTCAAAGCAGTAACCGTCGCGGTATTATTTCCATGGTCAGTAACAGAGAAATCCAAAGTGTGCTGATAATCTGGTGGCATGGAAAACATAAACGGTGGCCCATTATCGTCACTGTCTGGATCAAAAGCCCAAAGCAGGTTAGATGTAGGGGTCATATAAACCAGTTGAGGTCCAGGTGTATTTTCCCAGACCACAGGTGTGTACATCGCCTCAAACCCCGGGCCATTGTCATTAACATCAAGTAAGTCAATCGATATTGTAACACTTCCAGTTTGGGCAGGAAGACCCTCATCGGAGGCCTGTACGATTAAGCTATATCGCTGAGTAACCTCCCGATCCAATGCTTTTGCCACCGTCACATGACCTTCTTGGTCTACTGCAAACTGCCCAGCAAGATCGGAATCTGACTTGATGGAATACCGAATGTTCCCATTCAAACCTGAGTCCTCATCCATCGCTGCTACTGTGGCGATAGTGGTGCCCACAGGTATGTTTTCAAAGAAAGGGCTCAGCTGCACAAACTGAGAACTGAAAACAGGGCTGTGGTCATTACAGTCTTCAACGTTGATCAAACAAAAAGCGATACTGTAAAAATCCAGATCCTCCACCTTGACTGTGAGGTTATAATGTCTTTCATGGATCTGCTCGTAATCCAGACTCTTTTTCAGCCTAATCCTCGCACGCTGGTCTCCTTTATGGCTTTCAATGTAAAATTTCTGTTCTGGGTCTCCCCCGATAATACTGAATGTTAAGTCAGCGTTCTCCCCGCTGTCTTCATCAGCTGCCACCACTTCCAGAACCACCGAGTCGACAGCATTGGTTTCAGGGATTACGGCATGCCAGATGTCCTGTGTGAAACAGGGGATGTGATCATTTACATCAGCAACCCAGATGGTGGCAGTAGCTGTTCCAGCCAGTCCCCCTCCATCTTTGGCCTCAACACTAAGGAAGTACTTCTCGGCCTTCTCTCTGTCCAACGTTCCTCCTGCTACATAGATGTTGCCAGTTGCAGGGCTGATTTCAAACAAGTCCTCTTCAAGCTCGTTCTTCACATTTTCAATTATACGGTAAGTCAGAATTGCATTGAGACCAACATTAGAGTCATCCAGGTCTATGGCTGTCATCTCCATGACCAAAGTATTGTCAGGAGAATTCTCAAAGACACTCCCATTACAGTCGCCGGGCATACAAGAGAACGTCGGGGCATTATCGTTTATATCCCAGACATTTATCACCACATCTGCAAATCCAGTAAGGCCTTCTCCTCCTTCATCAGTCGCCAACACGACAAATCTCCAAAGGGCTCTCTCTTCCCGATCTAACACCTTCTGGGAATAGATGCTGCCCGAGTTCTCGTCTATTGCAAAGACTTCATCTGCGCCATATCCATGCAAGGAATACCTTATATCACCTCCATCCAAGCTACTATCAGGATCATTCGCGGCAACCTAGAGAGAAGGAAATTAAAAACAAAACAATCTGTAATCACAGTGTGCAAATATTCAGTGTATGGTCAACAATGTTGAGTTACAAGCAACTCATGATGACCCCACGAAGTTCCACCTCATGCTGTTTTCAAAGCAAGAGACGAGCAGAAGTGGTCTGCCATTGCCTTCCTCTGCATTTCAACAAAGGAACAGGTGCATATATTGAACTAAGGAGAGACAGACAACAGGTAGCATCTTTATGAAATGGTGACACTAGTATCTTTCACATCGGATCTGCCCTGGTCTTCCTTGGTGGTCTCCTGGCCAAGTACCAACCATGGCTGATCATGCTTAGCTTGCATGCTCCACCAACCTTCGGCCAGCCTATGCTATTCTGGCTGCTAGAAATAGATAGGTGGCCAAATTGACATGTCCCCTTGCGCCCCCCCCCCCCCGCACTAATGGGATGTTCCTTTGCTCTGTAATAACCTGTTGCGCCAAGGAAGCAACAAGAAGCACGGATACCCCCAATAAGTGTTGCTGCACTGGATCACGTTCAGTCTGTTTTTTTGGTGAGCATACCCAAATATACCTGAAGGACAAAGACTGGGAGACTGGTTTTTTGGTGAGCATACCCAAATATACCTGAAGGACAAAGACCGGGAGACCGTCTAGTTCCTCGATCACACTTCCATAATATTCACTGAGAGCAAACACAGGGGCTTCATCATTTTTGTTCACAATGTTAATGATCACAATGGCGTAATCCTCCCACTTCCCGTCGGAAGCCAAGAGGTGAAGTTCATACAGCTGCAACTCTTCGTAATCCAGTGGTCGGGCAATGAAGATGATGCCCGTTTCCGGTGTGATGTCAAACGCTCCACCAGCATTCCCAGCTGTTATCTGGTATCTTAATTTTGCGTTGGCTCCTGAAAACGCAACAGTGTTGTATGTAAGATCACAGTTATGTTCAGTCCTTAAGAGCATTCAAATCCAGTTTTCCCATCACTTGTAACAAAAAGGATCATTATTTTTTAAAATATATATTTTAATAAAAACATAATATAAAACCAGTTAAACCAACTAAAAGGTAAGAACTGAGAATTAAACTTAGCTTGAATACAATTCTAAATATATATAAAGAGCCAGTAAAATTATACAAATCATGTTCTAGAGGGCATATAATGTTCAATAACAATTATTATTGTACATTACATTTTTCAAAAATGATAAAATCTATTGAGTTATGAACTGTCCTTTTGCACAAATATGATGACGATGATGAAACCTTTAATGGCATATATATAAATTATACAATGGAAATTAAAATTGGCTGGTAAAAAAGTTAAAAAAAAACAAGCATCATGAGAGCTGGACTATTAAGCCACTGAATGGGGATTGAGTCTGCTAAGCACTTGGGAACGTTCAGTGATGACAACACACAAGAATCTAGCAGTTTGTTCGATGGTAACAGTTGAGTTGCTGTCTAACAAGGACAAAGTTTTGACAGCATCTGTAGTGTTGCCTAGATCAGCTAAGAGAGGATTAAGTAGTCTTTCCATCTCTACAGCATATAAAGGGCAATATAATAGAACATGACGGACGGTTTCTTCAAGAACAGGATTGCAGGTGCAAGATCTATCAGAGGATGGAAGATGGATTTGCACAAATATCATAATACTAACACCTACACATGCTAATCATTCTGTGTGTGTATGTGTGAGTGTGTGCGTGCGTGCGTGCGTGTATACATGTGTATTTGTGCGTATATGTATATATACTTTTATACACACACATTTCCACTATTCACATTTCATTTCATTGTTCCTTTTACATTCATGAATAATATGAAAAGGATCATTATTAATCATCAACATTATTGCTTCTAACCACCGAATCAATCATACCAATGAAATTCTATCCTTATTAACATCTGCTTACATTATTAAAGTCCCATTTCATCATCAAAGTTTTTTGGCAACTGCATTAATGAGATAATAAGAGCATGCCATTAGCACTGGGTCTTTTAAATAAAGCAGATGCTATATAAAAAGTAGAAAAGAATCTGATCCCTGCTTCCCACCAACATCCCAACTCCCTTGAAGTTTTTTGGCTAACCCATTCAGCTGACACACAATATTCACAAACATTCCAGCTGTTCCAGAGAAAGGTGCCACCAACAGAATGAGGCTTCAGTGAAGGAATCAGAAGAAGACCCTGAAATCTTCTAAAAACTCCCTAGTCCCAATGACCAAAAACTGCCCTTCGATGCTTTCCATGCCTTGGTATATAAGGTAGAAAAGCACTGTTCAAATTCCCTTATGGAGCAGATCTTGTGTCAAAGGGTATATGTTGTCTGTCCAAGACCCAGTGTAGCGTCATGGTTAAGAGCAGAAGACTCTAATCCAGAGAACTGGATTTGATTCCCAACTTCTCCACATGAAGCCTACTGGGTGACCAGTCACAATTCTCCCAGAACTCTTTCAGCGCCACCTACCTCACAAGGTGTCTGTTATGGGAAGGGGAAGGGGAGGCAATCGTAAAAGGCTTTGAGACCCCCTTAAAGGCAAAGAAACACGGGATATAAAAACCAACTCCTCAGATTCCAAAAAATCTACAGACCTCTACCTTAAAGACTAACAGATATTTGGTGGCAGAAACTTTTTCAAAATCTTCTCGGTTCTTGACACCATCTTGCAAAGCAGGCCCATATTAATATTACAGATATTGTCTAAAGCGACTTGTATCTTGTCTAAAGCGACTGTAAGCGTGTTGTTGGCCCTGTTGTTGGCGAGGTCCTCACTGTAGCACTCATGAGCACCATAGCGCACAATGACACCTTTCCTGGTACCTGTTCAGTGTTTCTAGAAAACACTTCTGAATGGCCACTGGAGATTTGATTGGATGTGCAGATTAAAATAATGTTTCAGTAGCAACTGCTGCCACAGTATTAGCTTTATTCTCTCTCTCCTATTTCCGGTGTATTTTGCTTAAATTACTCCTTTTGTCCCCCACATTCGGGTTTCCTCTGTGTGCATGTGTATGTCTCTGGCCCTTTTCGCACATGCAGAATAATGCACTTTTAATCCACTTTCAATGCACTTTGAAGCTGGATTTTACCATGCGGAATAGCAAAATCCACTTTCAAACAATTGTGAAAGTGGATTGAATGTGCATTATTCTGCATGTGCGGAAGGGGCCTCTGTCTCCCAAGGTGGCAACTATGGCTGGCTCTGCCTGTCGCAGTGGCCATTTTAAGGTTGCACCCACCACTGTGTCAGAACTCCAAAGGTGCCTACAGGCTTTAAAAGCTTGGAGGCCCCGGAACTAGGAACTTACAGACACATGACGAACACCCTTTCCACCCCACCAAATGTAGAGATTTGCTATGCGTATGCTCAAGAATCCTGCCCTCTCTAGCAATCACCTTCACTGCTCCACTTCCAGCTTTCTGCCCTCTTTTGAGAGAGATGCGCTGAATAACAAACGTGGCATAATTTCCCCTCCAAACTGAACTGTACCTAATGCACAGTCTTCCATAAATAGAGTTATTTGGCGTAAGTCTCGCAGGCCCTTTATAAAACTCCGAACCTGTCAAGTTCAGACAGAGCGAAGACTTTTTAAAAAATATCTATTGGAAAGACATACAAGACATTCTCCTTCCTGCTGCTTCTCAAATATATCTCCTCAGTCTTGAAAAAAATTAACTCATTAATATTTCACGTGCCGCTACAGGGAATTCCAGAGATTTACCTTCGTCTTCATCATTAGCACCAACGGTAATGACAGCTGATCCCACGTCTCGGTCTTCATCTATATTAACTTCGTAGATGCTCTGGGTGAAGACGGGCTTGTTGTCGTTCACGTCACTGATAAAAACACGCACGTAGGCCGTGTCTAGAGAGACGGGGGGCGGGGGGGGAAAAGAGAGTAAAACACTCAGCTGTGCTCTTTCTGTCAGCAACAATTCCTTAAACTGTCTAGCCGCACGTTAAATGAAGACGAATATCATAGAAGATACCGAAAAAACGAAAAACCCTTAGGGTTGCTGACGATTTATAATACCTACATTAGTCCAAAAAGGAAGAGGGGAAAAAACACTTGGGTATCAAATGACTGTCAGATCCAATTTGTTTAAGCAGATAACATGTGCGTTAACTGGCACCTATTATGACAATTGTATAGTCGTGCCTAGCTCTCCTGTCCTGGAGATGACAGCGTCCAATTTTAACGCCCCCTTTAAAAATGCAGCCAAGTCAAATTGCTAACCAGATTCTCTTAAGAGTCTTGATGTTCTCTGTAGATACAGATAAACCTTTAATGGGATAAGTTAGAAAGATTAGAATAACATGCAAAAATTAAAAGATAAAGCGCAAAGGAAATGAAGGCTGCTTGAAATCCTACAGCCTGAATGCTTGGACGAGGTTTTGGAATTATATGAAGATCTAACCAAAAAAAATCATCAAAAATTGCTCTTTTCTGCCTGTCCCCAAAACAACTAGATGTGTAAAAAATAAAGGCCCAGAATATGATGACATCTGCCATCTACTTAAACTGACCCTTCTTAGTATATATGCCAGGTACAGGAAAACAGGATGAAATGACCTATTACAGGAATACTTCTGCATTTGTTTAAATAATCAACAATCACAAAGACCTAAAAGATAACCTCCGGTAACAAGTGCCTTGCTGCTGAAAACAAATTGTGCCAGTTTGTTGTAAGAAAAAGCACAGTAATAAAGGGGATAGAGGGAAAAGAAAGAGGAAAAAAACCAATATTTACAGAGCTGCTTGGCTAATCTCTTTTGCCACCATCTTTTTTGAAGTGTGTACCCATACCAAGCACATTTGCACCTCGGTGTTTTCTTTAGCACAGTATCTTTGCTGATTGTGATGGTTTGAGCAGCTGCTCCCTCGTAATAGGTCATGCCGCTCACAAACCCTACACAGACACGATTCTGATAGCGTAAAAGTCTACGTATGGTGACAGACGGATTATAGAACAGTGTCTGCTTCCAGGCTTACTTAACCTTTGCATGTTGGGTATTTCACTGGAACAATGGCCTAGGTATATACAGATCAAGTCACAGAAGCCTGGACTGGAAAGGTAGTTCTCCTTCAAAATTAGAGGGGAAGTTGTCCAGATCAAACAGACTGAAGTGACATATGTTCATCAGTATTTGCCTACACTAAGCATAGAGCACATGGGCACATGAGGCTGCCTTCTGCGGAACCAGCCTCTTGATTCATCGACATCAACATCATTCATGAACATCAACATACTCAGACTGGCAGAAGTTCTCCAGGGTCTCAAGTTGAGACTTTTCATATCACCTACCACTGGTCCTTTTAATTGGTGATGCTGGGGCTTGAACCTGGGACCTTCTGTGTGCCAAGCAGATGCTTTGTTACTCAGCCACCAGCCCTTCCCAACATGGATGCAATCCCAATCTACTACAGTACACAGGCTCTACCCAGTTAAGAACTCTACCCAAAAAGGAATGTATTCGGCTGAGTCCAAAGAAAGGTCTGCAGGTGGTAACTTGAATGGTTCTTTACTACTACTGCTACTACCAGTCACTACTACTATTAGAGGGAAAGGGGTACAAATCAAACAGACTGAAGTTACACATGTTCAGTTTTATACCACTATCACTACCACTATTCTCACTACCACTACTATGGGCAAATAATGATCTCCAAAAGCTTTTCTTACCAGAATTTGGCTGCCCATGTTTTCCAGGACGAGCGGATTCCGAGCCGTCGGTTGATTTGACTTCTAAGAGATACGATGCTTTCTTTTCCCTATCAAACACAGAGGTAGTATAGATTGAACCCGTTTCAGGGTCCAAGCGGAAAAACGTATCATCCCTGCTGCGATCAGGTAGCAGACAATAAGTGATCTGAAAGATGAAGAGAGATGAGGTCTACAATGAATCCAGACTGCAGAGGGTGGGGGAGCGTTCCCACTGGGCTGGGTTGAAATGGGCAAAAAGTAACCAGGAAGCACACATACACGCCCACCAGCTCGAGATTTTCTGAACACTCCCTCCCAATCTCCCATCTGAAACACTGCCTTGTGTTCTACTGAAGAAATTATACCAAGTATATCTCCCCGCCCCTCTCTGCCTGGACCTGGATAGCCCTAGGCTAGTCAGATCACACCAGATCTCAGAAGCTAAGCAGGGTTGACCATGGTGAGTACTTGGATGGGCAACCTCCAAAGAAATCCAGGGTTGTGACCAGAGGTGGGATCCAGCAGGTTCTCACAGGTTCCCGAGAGTAGGTTACTAATTATTTCTGTGTGCCGAGAGGGGGTTACTAATTGGTGATTTTGCCACGTGATTTTTGTCTTAGTTGGCGCGCAGTGGTTGTAGTGGCGCGCAGAACTTGAAGCAGTCTAGCAGGAGGTGCACCGGCGTGAGTGGCAGCCTGCGCCTGCATGCATTCGTTTCCCACCCAAGGATCGGCGCAGCGGCTGCATCCTTGCCACAGCCCCGCCCAGCAATGCCCCCCCGGAATGCCCGGCCATGCCCCCGTCGTGCCCCGCCCACCCAATTTTTGGATCCCACCACTGGTTGTGACACGAAGGAAGGCCATGGCAAACCACCACTGAACCTCTCTTGCCTTGAAAATCCCACCATAAGTGGTCATCAAAGGTCAGCAGTGACTTGATGACACACACCGCAGCAGGTCTTGAGCCAAAGCTGGAATCTGCCAGCATGAATGAGTAGCTGCCAATGCTGACAGGGGAAGCAGGCTGGTGGCAGCACTTTCCCATTCATCCAGGTGGCAAAAAGATGGGAGGAGTTCCCATGGCAGCAAACAGCAAGACCCAAGGAAGAGGGAAGGCCTTGGATCCTTGCCTGATTCTTGCCCCTACTCAAAGGGGGAAAGGGCAGGTAGTAATGGCCTCTCCCAGGTCAAGGCAGCTTGACAGAGAGGTTTGCCACCTGCTAGCAGTCAGTTGAAGAGGGTAACCCTCAATGCCGTCTGTGATCGTAATTCTTAGCATTGCTATTCATTCACAGATGCCAAACATAAATTCAACACTATTCTTCTTCTTTTTTACGCCTACCTTGCCGTTTGGACCAAGGTCAAGGTCAGTGGCAGAGACTTGCAGGACTGAAGTTCCAATCTCTGCTCCTTCTGTGACCGAAGCTTCATATATGGAGGAGGTAAAGAAAGGGACGTTGTCATTGACATCTGGAAAAAAATGTTTTGAAAATTCAAACAAGTGGCCTACGTATTTAGTTCTTAACATGCTCGAATTTTGCTTTTCTAAAGTGATGCTGCTTTATCCAGAGGACTCCAGGCAGCTTATACCTTTAAAAATAATGATGCACATAATTAAGACATTTATCAGACATCCGATTATGCTCTTTGAGTGCAATGGATCCAGTTGGAGATCTCCTGCCATTTGCTATTTTGTAGATTTTTATGATGCCTCCAGTCAAATGGCAGCTTCAGAGGGTGAGCTCTATGGCATTTCATCTCCTCTGTGCTCCCTCCCCTCCCTAAAATCTGTCCTTGCCAGGCACCTAAAGTTTCCTGAACTTGTGGGCAACCCTTCCTTTTCCCTCCTGTAGAAACCAGTGGCCTTTGTTATTGCCTTAAGCTTCTGAGCAGTTTTCAAAGGCAGTCCCACATAGAGCAATCAAATCTGAATGTAATCACAGCATGGTTAATAGATGATTAAATCATGTCAATCAAGAAAGGACCACGTTGGAACACCACCAGAAGTTGGCTGAAGGAGGGGAAACCAACATGCCCTTCTCAAGAATGCAATACAATTGTTTTTTAAAAAATACTTAAAATGGGTTAAATTCTTCAGAAGGAAATCCAAAGTTCCGGATCAGCCAACAAAACAACTTCTCCACCTGCCCAGCAACAAAGAGACTGAGTCATACGAAGCCGAGTTCTACCCTTTCAAGATTATTAATGTCAATGGATATAGAAAGGCTTAACTGCTTTGGATGACACTATAATTATACCTGCTTGGACACTCAAGATTTTGGCAGGAAGAACTGGACTTGAGAGAATGAGGCTCTCGTGGGTCAGTAATGTGCTTCTAATTATGACACCTATCCATTGTAACAATGTCACCTACCTGTCAGATTGATGTAGACGGTTGCAAAAGATGCTAACGGTGCTGCGGCGACATTCTGAGCCCGAACTTTCAGCAGAAAGTTTTTCGTAGTTTCGTAATCCAAAGGTTCGGCTATGAGGATAGATGCAGAACCATCCTCTCTATTTGGAGTCAAGTAGAATCTGATGGGCATGTTGGCCTCTGGAACAAGGCCCTCTTCGAGATTGTAAGTGATACGTGGGTCGCCAAGGAGAGAGGTGGCTTTAATTGTCTGCGTGGTTCAAAATAGTCACAGAATCAGAATCTGAATCCACCATTTTTAAAAAATCATGTGCTAAAGCCCCCCCCCCCCCATGTCCCCCTTTCTCCTATGGATGCAACATTAACTCAGTATCATCAACCCTGAACAGCAACAGCTCTCTAAACAGGAGAAAGTGTGTATAGTGGTTAGAGCACCACACTAGGATCTGGGAAACCCTGGTTTGAGCTCCTTTTTTGCCACAGAAGCCCAGTGGGTGAGCTTGCACCAGCCGCACACTCTCAGCCTAACCTATCACACAGGTGCTGTGAGAATAAAAAAGAGGGAAAAGAAAGTCACAGTCCAGTTTGGGTCTCCTTTGGGAAGAGAGGCAGAGTATGAAAGAAGTAAATTAATTAAGCCATAAACCAATTCTTCAGTCTGGTTGTTGTGGGTTTTCCGGACTGTGTGGCCGTGGTCTGGTAGATCTTGTTCCTAACATTTCGCCTGCATCTGTGGCTGGTCTCTTCAGAGGTGCATCGCAGAGAGTAACAGACTTCTCTCTGTGATACACCTCTGAAGATGCTAGCCACAGATGCAGGCGAAAGGTTAGGAACAAGATCTACCAGACCACAGCCACACAGCCTGGAAAACCAACAACAACCAGTTGAATCCGGCCGTGAAAGCCTTCGACAATTCTTCAGCCTCTTTGAGAGTGAGATCCTTCAAGTTCAGGTACAAATCTCCGGCTGCACAAATACAAAAGACTGCTGCTCTAGCCATGCTGCTCACTGGGAGCTGATAGGGTTTACAGCTCCAATCAAGAGGATTTAAGTGCCAGGTCAAACCACAGGTTATCAGAAAGAAAATGTCTTTGTCCTGTCCCAAGGGCAGAAAACACAACAACTTTAGAACACAAGGAGGAAGTCAGTTAACTAGATCTAATTGTCTTTAAAACAAACAAACAAACCTTACCACAATAGAGACATCTCTTGTTGTGTTCTCTGGAATGACGATTTCATAAATGTCCTTTTCCCACTGAGGGGGCTGGTTTTTCGCACTGGTGACCGTAATTCTAACCTCAGCCTTACTGCTCCTGTTCCCACCATCTGTTGCTATAATTTCTTCAGTTATGAAAGATTTCTGAGTCGAGAGGAAAAGAACCACTTTATCAGACTAATTCTTAATGAAAAACATTTCTATCGCTACTTATATTATGGCTACGGGGCTTCTAACTTTTCCCATGTGCCTTTCAGCCTTTTTATTCTGGGACAGGTTCCTTTAGAGGAGGAATAAGACCAGATAACCAATCTCTTCTCCTTATGCGGGTGGAAAGTCCTCCCGTTATACAATCCTTGTGTTTGGAGCCTGAAGACTTTTGGAGCAGATGTGCTTACGATCTCTCTGCTGAAAAGTTGCACTGAGCTTTTTTGCCCATATCCACCAAGGAGGGAAGTAACAAAGTTAATTAACTGGAAGAACCCATCTCAGCAAAAAAAGGCTGAGAAGCATTATGTTTTAAAAACTGTTTTGCAAGTTAGTTAATTACTGAAGTTTAGAAGTCTGTCTCGTTTGGGAGAAGCAATTCTGGGCTGCATCAATAGGAGTATAGTGTCTAGATCAAGGGGAGGTAACAGTACCACTCTGTTCTGCATTGGTCAGACCTCGTCTTAGAATACTTTCTCTGGTTCTGGGCACCGCTATTCAAGAAGGATATTGACATGAT